>NC_057808.1:113854429-113987353 GCF_018294505.1 Triticum aestivum
CGCCCAAATTAGTGTGGTGATTCCATGATACCTCTTCCCGTTTATAGAAGCCATCAGTCCCTGGGCTCGCGGAGGGGTTCATGAGCAGAAAGGCGTCTTTGATCTTGGAATTAGAAGGGTTCGTCGAGAAGGAGGGATTTGGTCTGGATAGAAGCTGAAAAGGTCAAATCACCAAGCATTACATTTTGCAGATTCGAGGAGATTGTGGTAGAAGTCTCTGATGATCAAATCTTTTGGGTCGTGGGAGAAGAAGTCCACACCATTGTTTTGGAAATATGCCCTAGAGGCAATAATAAATGGTTATTATTATATTTCTTTGTTCATGGTAATTGTCTATTGTTCATGCTATAATTGTATTGTCCGGAAATCGTAATACATGTGTGAATACATAGACCACAACGTGTCCCTAGTAAGCCTCTAGTAGACTAGCTCGTTGATTAACAGATAGTCATGGTTTCCTGACTATGGACATTGGATGTCATTGATAACGGGATCACATCATTAGGAGAATGATGTGGTGGACAAGACCCAATCCTAAGCATAGCATAAAAGATCGTGTAGTTTCGTTTGCTAGAAGCTTTTCTAATGTCAAGTATCATTTCCTTAGACCATGAGATCGTGCAACTCCCGGATACCGTAGGAGTTCTTTGGGTGTGCCAAACGTCACAACGTAACTGGGTGACTATAAAGGTGCACTACGGGTGTCTCCGAAAGTGTCTGTTGGGTTGGCACGGATCGAGACTGGGATTTGTCACTCCGTATGACGGAGAGGTATCTCTGGGCCCACTCGGTAATGCATCATCATAATGAGCTCAATGTGACTAAGGCGTTAGTCACGGGATCATGCATTGCGGTACGAGTAAAGAGACTTGCCGGTAACGAGATTGAACAAGGTATTGGGATACCGACGATCGAATCTCGGGCAAGTAACATACCGATTGACAAAGGGAATTGCATACGGGGTTGATTGAATCCTCGACACCGTGGTTCATCCGATGAGATCATCGTGGAACATGTGGGAGCCAACATGGGTATCCAGATCCCGCTGTTGGTTATTGACCGGAGAGGCGTCTCGGTCATGTCTGCATGTCTCCCGAACCCGTAGGGTCTACACACTTAAGGTTCGGGCACCCTGCCCTTTTTTAACCAATGCCGAATCGACGACCTATGTATAAAAAAGAGAAATTTTTTGGATTTGAAGAAAAAATAAATAAAAAAGAATTCTATTAATTTTCATTTTCCATTTATTTAGTTAGTTTTTCTTAATTGACGCTAGGGTTGTAGAGATATGTGTATGCGGAAACCCGAAAGTTGTTCGGAGTCCCGGATGAGATCCCGGACGTCACGAGGAGTTCCGGAATGGTCCGGAGGTAAAGAATTATATATAGGAAGTCAAGTTTCGGCCACCGGGAAAGTTTCGGGGGTTACCGGTATTGTACCGGGACCACCGGAAGGGTCCCGGGGGTCCACCGGGTGGGGCCACCTATCCCGGAGGGCCCCATGGGCTGAAGTGGGAAGGGAACCAGCCCCTAGTGGGCTGGGCGCCCCCATGGGCCTTTCCCCATGCGCCTAGGGTTGGGAACCCTAGGGTGGGGGGGCTTCCCACTTGCCTTGGAGGGCAAGGCACCCCCTTCCCCCCTTTGGCCGCCCCCCCCCCCTTGAGATCCCATCTCCAGGGCCGGCGCCCCCCCAGGGGCCTATATAAAGGGGGGGAGGGAGGGCAGAAACCTGACACCTTTGGGCGCCTCCCTCCTCCCCTGCTACACCTCTCCGTCTCGCAGAAGCTCGGCGAAGCCCTGCCGAGACCCGCTACATCCACCACCAAGCCGTCGTGCTGCTGGATCTCCATCAACCTCTCCTTCCCCCTTGCTGGATCAAGAAGGAGGAGACGTCGCTGCACCGTACGTGTGTTGAACGCGGAGGTGCCGTCCGTTCGGCACTCGGTCATCGGTGATTTGGATCACGGCGAGTACGACTCCGTCATCCACGTTCATTGGAACGCTTCCGCTCGTGATCTACAAGGGTATGTAGATGCACTCCTTTCCCCTCGTTGCTAGTATACTCCATAGATGCATCTTGGTGAGCGTAGGAAAATTTTAAAATTATGCTACGATTCCCAACAGTGGCATCATGAGCCAGGCCTATGCATAGTTACTATGCACGAGTAGAACACAAAGAAGTTGTGGGCGTTGATGTTGCCAATTCTTCTTGCCGCTACTAGTCGTCTCTTGTTTCGGCGGCATTGTAGGATGAAGCGGCCCGGACCGACCTTACACGTACGCTTACGTGAGACAGGTTCCACCGACTGACATGCACTAGTTGCATAAGGTGGCTAGCGGGTGTCTGTCTCTCCTACTTTAGTCGGAACGGATTCGATGAAAAGGGTCCTTATGAAGGGTAAATAGAAATTGGCAAATCACGTTGTGGTCATACGTAGTTAAGAAACGTTCTTGCTAGAAACCTACAAACCACGTAAAAACTTGCAACAACAATTAGAGGACGTCTAACTCGTTTTTGCAGCATGTGTTATGTGATGTGATATGGCCAGAAGATGTGATGAATGATATATGTGATGTATGAGATTGATCATATTCTTGTAATAGGAATCACGACTTGCATGTCGATGAGTATGACAACCGGCAGGAGCCATAGGAGTTGTCTTTATTATTTTGCATGACCTGCGTGTCATTGAATAACGCCATGTAAATTACTTTACTTTGTTGCTAAACGCGTTAGCCATAGAAGTAGAAGTAATCGTTGGCGTGACGACTTCATGAAGACACGATGATGGAGATCATGATGATGGAGATCATGGTGTCATGCCGGTGACGAAGATGATCATGGTGCCCCGAAGATGGAGATCAAAGGAGCATAATGATATTGGCCATATCATGTCACTATTTGATTGCATGTGATGTTTATCATGTTTTTGCATCTTATTTGCTTAGAACGACGGTGGTAAGTAAGATGATCCCTTATGATAATTTCAAGAAAGTGTTCACCCTAACTGTGCACCGTTGCGAAGGTTCGTTGTTTCGAAGCACCACGTGATGATCGGGTGTGATAGATTCTAACGTTCGCATACAACGGGTGTTGACGAGCCTAGCATGTACAGACATGGCCTCGGAACACACGCAATACACTTAGGTTGACTTGACGAGCCTAGCATGTACAGACATGGCCTCGGAACACGGAGGACCGAAAGGTCGAGCATGAGTCGTATAGAAGATACGATCAACATGGAGATGTTCACCGATCTTGACTAGTCCGTCTCACGTGATGATCGGACACGGCCTAGTTAACTCGGATCATGTTTCACTTAGATGACTAGAGGGATGTCTATCTGAGTGGGAGTTCATTAAGTAATTTGATTAGATGAACTTAATTATCATGAACTTAGTCTAAAATCTTTACACTATGTCTTGTAGATCAAATGGCCAACGTTGTCCTCAATTTCAATGTGTTCCTAGAGAAAACCAAGCTGAAAGATGATGGCAGCAACTATACGGACTGGGTCCGGAACCTGAGGATCATCCTCATAGTAGCCAAGAAAGATTATGTCTTAGAAGCACCGCTAGGTGATGCACCAATCCCAGAGAACCAAGACGTTATGAACGCTTGGCAGCAACGTGCTGATGATTACTCCCTCGTTCAGTGCGGCATGCTTTACAGCTTAGAACCGGGTCTCCAAAAGCGTTTTGAGAAACATGGAGCATATGAGATGTTCGAGGAGCTGAAATTAGTTTTCCAAGCTCATGCCCGGGTCGAGAGATATGATGTCTCCGACAAGTTCTTCAGCTGTAAAATGGAGGAGAACAGTTCTGTTAGTGAGCACATACTCAGAATGTCTGGGTTGCACAACCGCTTGTCTCAGCTGGGAGTTAATCTCCCGGATGACGCGGTCATTGACAGAATCCTCCAGTCGCTTCCACCAAGCTACAAGAGCTTTGTGATGAACTACAATATGCAGGGGATGGAAAAGACCATTCCTGAGGTATATATTCAATGCTGAAATCAGCGGAAGGGGAGATCAGAAAAGAACATCAAGTGTTGATGGTGAATAAAACCACTAAGTTCAAGAAGGGCAAGGGTAAGAAGAACTTCAAGAAGGACGGCAAGGGAGTTGCCGCGCCCGGTAAACCAGTTACTGGGAAGAAGTCAAAGAATGGACCCAAGCCCGAGACTGAGTGCTTTTATTGCAAGGGAAATGGTCACTGGAAGCGGAACTGCCCCAAATACTTAGCAGACAAGAAGAAGGCCGGCAACACCAAAGGTATATGTGATATACATGTAATTGATGTGTACCTTACCAGTACTCGTAGTAGCTCCTGGGTATTTGATACCGGTGCGGTTGCTCATATTTGTAACTCAAAACAGGAACTACGGAATAAACGGAGACTGGCGAAGGACGAGGTGACGATGCGCATCGGGAATGGTTCCAAGGTCGATGTGATCGCCGTCGGCACGCTACCTCTGCATCTACCCACGGGATTAGTTTTAAACCTCAATAATTGTTATTTAGTGCCAGCTTTGAGCATGAACATTATATCTGGATCTCGTTTAATTCGAGATGGCTACTCATTTAAATCCGAGAATAATGGTTGTTCTATTTATTTGAGAGATATGTTTTATGGTCATGCCCCGCTGGTCAATGGTTTATTTTTGATGAATCTCGAACGTGATGTTACACATGTTCATAGTGTGAATACCAAAAGATGTAAAGTTGATAACGATAGTCCCACATACTTGTGGCACTGCCGCCTTGGTCACATTGGTGTCAAGCGCATGAAGAAGCTCCATACAGATGGACTTTTGGAGTCTCTTGATTACGAATCATTTGACACGTGCGAACCATGCCTCATGGGTAAGATGACCAAGACTCCGTTCTCCGGAACAATGGAGCGAGCAACCAACTTATTGGAAATCATACATACCGATGTGTGCGGTCCAATGAGTGTTGAGGCTCGCGGAGGATATCGTTATGTTCTCACTCTTACTGATGACTTAAGTAGATATGGGTATGTCTACCTAATGAAACACAAGTCTGAAACCTTTGAAAGGTTCAAGGAATTTCAGAGTGAGGTTGAGAATCAACGTGACAGAAAAATAAAATTCTTACGATCAGATCGTGGTGGAGAATATTTAAGTCACGAGTTTGGTGCACACTTAAGGAAATGTGGAATAGTTTCACAACTCACGCCGCCTGGAACACCTCAGAGAAATGGTGTGTCCGAACGTCGTAATCGCACTCTATTGGATATGGTGCAATCTATGATGTCTCTTACCGATTTACCGCTCTCATTTTGGGGCTATGCTTTAGAGACTGCCGCATTCACTTTAAATAGGGCTCCGTCGAAATCCGTTGAGACGACACCGTATGAATTATGGTTTGGGAAGAAACCTAAGCTGTCGTTTCTAAAAGTTTGGGGATGCGATGCTTATGTCAAGAAACTTCAACCTGAAAAGCTCGAACCCAAGTCGGAGAAATGCGTCTTCATAGGATACCCTAAGGAAACTATTGGGTATACCTTCTACCTCAGATCCGAAGGCAAGATCTTCATTGCCAAGAACGGGTCCTTTCTGGAGAAGGAGTTTCTCTCGAAAGAATTGAGTGGGAGGAAAGTGGAACTTGATGAGGTGATAGTCACCCCTTCCGAACCGGAAAGTAGCACAGCGCGGGAAAATGTTCCTGTGGTGCCTACACCGACTGGGGAGGAAGTTAATGATGATGATCATGAAGCTTCGGATCAAGTTACCGAACTTCGTAGGTCCACAAGGACGCGTTCCGCACCAGAGTGGTACGGTAACCCTGTCCTGGAAATCATGTTGTTAGACAACGGTGAACCTTCGAACTATGAAGAAGCGATGGCGGGCCCGGATTCCGACAAATGGCTAGAAGCCATGAAATCCGAGATAGAATCCATGTATGAAAACAAAGTATGGACTTTGACTGACTTGCCCGATGAGCGGCGAGCCATAGAAAACAAATGGATCTTTAAGAAGAAGACGGACGCAGATGGTAATGTGACCATCTACAAAGCTCGACTTGTCGCTAAGGGTTATCGACAAGTTCAAGGGGTTGACTACGATGAGACTTTCTCACCCGTAGCGAAGCTGAAGTCCGTCCGAATCATATTAGCAATTGCCGCATACTATGATTATGAGATATGGCAGATGGACGTCAAAATGGCATTCCTTAATGGCTTCCTTAAGGAAGAGTTGTATATGATGCAGCCGGAAGGTTTTGTCGATCCTAAGAATGCTAACAAAGTATGCAAGCTCCAGCGCTCAATCTATGGGCTGGTGCAAGCATCTCGGAGTTGGAACATTCGCTTTGATGAGATGATCAAAGCGTTTGGGTTTACACAGACTTATGGAGAAGCCTGTGTTTACAAGAAAGTGAGTGGGAGCTCTGTAGCATTTCTCATATTATATGTGGATGACATACTATTGATGGGAAATGATATAGAATTCTTCGAAAGTATAAAGGCCTATTTGAATAAGTGTTTTTCAATGAAGGACCTTGGAGAAGCTGCTTATATATTAGGCATCAAGATCTATAGAGATAGATCAAGACGCCTCATTGGTCTTTCACAAAGTACATACCTTGACAAGATATTGAAGAAGTTCAATATGGATCAGTCCAAGAAGGGGTTCTTGCCTGTATTGCAAGGTGTGCAATTGAGCACGGCTCAATGCCCGACCACGGCAGAAGATATAGAAAAGATGAGTGTCATCCCCTATGCCTCGGCCATAGGGTCTATTATGTATGCCATGCTGTGTACCAGACCTGATGTAAACCTTGCCGTAAGTTTGGTAGGAAGGTACCAAAGTAATCCCGGCATGGAACACTGGACATCGGTCAAGAATATCCTAAAGTACCTGAAAAGGACTAAGGATATGTTTCTCGTTTATGGAGGTGACGAAGAGCTCGTCGTAAAGGGTTACGTCGACGCTAGCTTCGACACAGATCTGGATGACTCGAAGTCACAGACCGGATACGTGTATATTTTGAATGGAGGAGCAGTAAGCTGGTGCAGTTGCAAGCAAAGCGTCGTGGCGGGATCTACATGTGAAGCGGAGTACATGGCAGCCTCGGAGGCTGCACAGGAAGCAGTCTGGATGAAGGAGTTCATTACCGACCTAGGGGTGATTCCCAATGCGTCGGGCCCAATGACTCTCTTCTGTGACAACACTGGAGCTATTGCACTTGCGAAGGAGCCCAGGTTTCACAGGAAGACTAGGCATATCAAGCGTCGCTTCAACTCCATTCGTGAAAGTGTTCAAAATGGAGACATAGATATTTGTAAAGTACATACAGACCTGAATGTAGCAGATCCGTTGACTAAACCTCTCCCTAGAGCAAAACATGATCAACACCAGGACGCAATGGGTGTTCGATTCATCACAATGTAACTAGATTATTGACTCTAGTGCAAGTGGGAGACTGTTGGAAATATGCCCTAGAGGCAATAATAAATGGTTATTATTATATTTCTTTGTTCATGGTAATTGTCTATTGTTCATGCTATAATTGTATTGTCCGGAAATCGTAATACATGTGTGAATACATAGACCACAACGTGTCCCTAGTAAGCCTCTAGTAGACTAGCTCGTTGATCAACAGATAGTCATGGTTTCCTGACTATGGACATTGGATGTCATTGATAACGGGATCACATCATTAGGAGAATGATGTGATGGACAAGACCCAATCCTAAGCATAGCATAAAAGATCGTGTAGTTTCGTTTGCTAGAAGCTTTTCCAATGTCAAGTATCTTTTCCTTAGACCATGAGATCGTGCAACTCCCGGATACCGTAGGAGTTCTTTGGGTGTGCCAAACGTCACAACGTAACTGGGTGACTATAAAGGTGCACTACGGGTGTCTCCGAAAGTGTCTGTTGGGTTGGCACGGATCGAGACTGGGATTTGTCACTCCGTATGACGGAGAGGTATCTCTGGGCCCACTCGGTAATGCATCATCATAATGAGCTCAATGTGACTAAGGCGTTAGTCACGGGATCATGCATTGCGGTACGAGTAAAGAGACTTGCCGGTAACGAGATTGAACAAGGTATTGGGATACCGACGATCGAATCTCGGGCAAGTAACATACCGATTGACAAAGGGAATTGCATACGGGATTGATTGAATCCTCGACACCGTGGTTCATCCGATGAGATCATCGTGGAACATGTGGGAGCCAACATGGGTATCCAGATCCCGCTGTTGGTTATTGACCGGAGAGGCGTCTCGGTCATGTCTGCATGTCTCCCGAACCCGTAGGGTCTACACACTTAAGGTTCGGTGACGCTAGGGTTGTAGAGATATGTGTATGCGGAAACCCGAAAGTTGTTTGGAGTCCCGGATGAGATGCCGGACGTCACGAGGAGTTCCGGAATGGTCCGGAGGTAAAGAATTATATATAGGAAGTCAAGTTTCGGCCACCGGGAAAGTTTCGGAGGTTACCGGTATTGTACCGGGACCACCGGAAGGGTCCCGGGGGTCCACCGGGTGGGGCCACCTATCCCGGAGGGCCCCATGGGCTGAAGTGGGAAGGGAACCAGCCCCTAGTGGGCTGGGCGCCCCCCATGGGCCTTTCCCCATGCGCCTAGGGTTGGGAACCCTAGGGTGGGGGGGCTTCCCACTTGCCTTGGGGGGCAAGGCACCCCCTTCCCCCCTTTGGACGCCGCCCCCCCTTGAGATCCCATCTCCAGGGCCGGCACCCCCCCAAGGGGGCCTATATAAAGGGGGGAGGGAGGGCAGAAACCTGACACCTTTGGGCGCCTCCCTCCTCCCCTGCTACACCTCTCCGTCTCGCAGAAGCTCGGCGAAGCCCTGCCGAGACCCGCTACATCCACCACCAAGCCGTCGTGCTGCTGGATCTCCATCAACCTCTCCTTCCCCCTTGCTGGATCAAGAAGGAGGAGACGTCGCTGCACCGTACGTGTGTTGAACGCGGAGGTGCCGTCCGTTCGGCACTCGGTCATCGGTGATTTGGATCACGGCGAGTACGACTCCGTCATCCACGTTCATTGGAACGCTTCCGCTCGCGATCTACAAGGGTATGTAGATGCACTCCTTTCCCCTCGTTGCTAGTATACTCCATAGATGCATCTTGGTGAGCGTAGGAAAATTTTAAAATTATGCTACGATTCCCAACACATTGTGCTTCAGATTTGATTTCGATGTTTTATCTATAAAAAGGGCCGAAAGCCTATTTCGTGAGAGATTTGATTTTCGGTAACGTTGAGACGCACAAATGTGAAAATATTTAGTGTTCTCCTCCCCTTCTAAGGCAACTCTGAGGAGAATATTCGGCCACCTCTAGTTTTTTTTACGAGTATCGACCACCTCTAGTTAACTTGCTAACATTGACATCTTTAACAAGTAAACAGATAGCATACGGTGACAGATCTAACCGAACAAATACGATGTCACCATGCTAATCGACAACACTCATAATAAAAGGGGATGAGCGTCAATGCGCTGATCCGGCCACACTTGGCTAGCAGGGCGCCATCTATGATGATATTGCAGCAGTCGCTGACGTAAAGAACCTCCAGGTAGGGGCAGCAGTCGAGGAGATCCATCAATACACCATTGGTGATGCTGCAGTCGACCAGCTTGAGGCTCCTCAGAGACGGCGACCTGCATGCATCCAAGTTCAGAACAACCTAATCAAACTCGCTCTGTAAGCAGGAAGAAACCTAGCTAGTGGGATGGATCTGGTTAGAGAACATTTGGTTAACACATGTCGAGAGGATAAGAGTGGAGCACCTCGACGCGATGTAGCCGAGCAGCTCATCGTCGACGAACCACTCGGCTGTGAACGCCTCGAGCCGCCCGCTGGCGCGGTCCACAGCCTCCTTCGCCATCGCGCGCAGGGTTGGTTTGTTCTTCAGGGACAACTTGCTGTGGAGGCGCTCCATGTCCAGAGACTGCCAGAGGGGGTCAGGCAGCTTGGCCGCCTGGAGCCACGAGCGGCACACGAGGCCGGCACCCATGAGGACCTCCACGGCGCCGAGCTTGACGAAGACCAGACAGAGCGCGTCCTGGGCTAGCTTCGACCAGTCTGTCTCCATTTCCGCCTCCATGCACGAGAGACTCTGTGTTCTTATGCAGGTGACCCGTATAATTTCTCCGTAGGCTCTTCTTCTATTTGGATGTAATTTATACTAGACTAGAAGGGTTAGCTAACGGATCGCTGCAAAAAAAATGTTAACTAGGTTTACATGGGAATATTGTGTTCCATGTCACATCGCATGAAATTAATGTGGCAGGAGATTTTGTAGATAAAATTAGGTAGACACATAAAATTTACAAGAT
The DNA here is from genome assembly GCF_018294505.1 of Triticum aestivum. NCBI lineage: Eukaryota > Viridiplantae > Streptophyta > Magnoliopsida > Poales > Poaceae > Triticum > Triticum aestivum. The sequence goes on from NC_057808.1 coordinate 113,864,761, forward strand.
CCAATAGAATATTTAGGATTATTATTCAAGATTTTGATGAGCTGTGTGAGTGACGCGATGTATGGTCATGCAATTATGACGAGAGCCGAGTTTGGTCCTAGCCATGTTTTGGCAAGCCGGCTCGGCTCGGCTCATTGGTGCTAAATACCCATGGGTGCAACGGGACAATTTTGTTCCAGTGGTTCAACATGGAATTTTTTTATTAGGTTGAGATTGAGATATGTCGCAAGGACGGAATCCATAGAAAAATGTAAGAAAAAGTATAATGCGATTGAGATTGTGTATATGCAACTACATGAGTTGATTTTTGTTGTTTACTTGTACATGAGTTAATTTTTGTTGTTTACTTGTAAGGGATTTCTTGTTATTTATGATTTACTTGATAATGTTGCTGGTGAAGCCAACAGACTAGAGATAATAAGATAAGTGTGCTAGTGAAATTCGTTGGAGGAAGATTCGAAATTTTAACAACAAAAGTAAGATTCAAAATTACAACAAATAGAAACCTTTTTTTGCGAATACAACAAATAGAAACTTGGTAATGTTGCTTGTGAAACCAACAAACTAGTGATAATAAGATAGTGTTGCTAATGAAATTCGTTGGAGCAAGATCCAAAATTTTACAATAAAACAAAAGGTATAACGTGAGGCCAACAGACTAGAGATTATAAGATAGTGTGCTAGTGAAATTCGTTGTAGGAAGATTTAAAATTTTGACAACAAACTAGTGATAATAAGATAGTGTTGCTAATGAAGTTCGTTGCAGCGAGATCCAAAACTTTACAATAAAACAAAAAATATAACGTGGTCGTTGGTGCTAAATACCCATGGGTGCAACGGGACAATTTTGTTCCAGTGGTTCAACATGGAATTTTTTTATTAGGTTGAGATTGAGATATGTCGCAAGGACGGAATCCATAGAAAAATGTAAGAAAAAGTATAATGCGATTGAGATTGTGTATATGCAACTACATGAGTTGATTTTTGTTGTTTACTTGTACATGAGTTAATTTTTGTTGTTTACTTGTAAGGGATTTCTTGTTATTGATGATTTATTTGATAATGTTGCTGGTGAAGCCAACAGACTAGAGATAATAAGATAAGTGTGCTAGTGAAATTCGTTGGAGGAAGATTCGAAATTTTAACAACAAAAGTAAGATTCAAAATTACAACAAATAGAAACCTTTTTTTGCGAATACAACAAATAGAAACTTGGTAATGTTGCTTGTGAAACCAACAAACCAGTGATAATAAGATAGTGTTGCTAATGAAATTCGTTGGAGCAAGATCCAAAATTTTACAATAAAACAAAAGGTATAACGTGAGGCCAACAGACTAGAGATTATAAGATAGTGTGCTAGTGAAATTCGTTGTAGGAAGATTTAAAATTTTGACAACAAACTAGTGATAATAAGATAGTGTTGCTAATGAAGTTCGTTGCAGCGAGATCCAAAACTTTACAATAAAACAAAAATATAACGTGGTCGTTGGTGCTAAATACCCATGGGTGCAACGGGACAATTTTGTTCCAGTGGTTCAACATGGAATTTTTTTATTAGGTTGAGATTGAGATATGTCGCAAGGACGGAATCCATAGAAAAATGTAAGAAAAAGTATAATGCGATTGAGATTGTGTATATGCAACTACATGAGTTGATTTTTGTTGTTTACTTGTACATGAGTTAATTTTTGTTGTTTACTTGTAAGGGATTTCTTGTTATTGATGATTTATTTGATAATGTTGCTGGTGAAGCCAACAGACTAGAGATAATAAGATTAGTGTGCTAGTGAAATTCGTTGGAGGAAGATTCGAAATTTTAACAACAAAAGTAAGATTCAAAATTACAACAAATAGAAACCTTTTTTTGCGAATACAACAAATAGAAACTTGGTAATGTTGCTTGTGAAACCAACAAACTAGTGATAATAAGATAGTGTTGCTAATGAAATTCGTTGGAGCAAGATCCAAAATTTTACAATAAAACAAAAGGTATAACGTGAGGCCAACAGACTAGAGATTATAAGATAGTGTGCTAGTGAAATTCGTTGTAGGAAGATTTAAAATTTTGACAACAAACTAGTGATAATAAGATAGTGTTGCTAATGAAGTTCGTTGCAGCGAGATCCAAAACTTTACAATAAAACAAAAAATATAACGTGGTCGTTGGTGCTAAATACCCATGGGTGCAACGGGACAATTTTGTTCCAGTGGTTCAACATGGAATTTTTTTATTAGGTTGAGATTGAGATATGTCGCAAGGACGGAATCCATAGAAAAATGTAAGAAAAAGTATAATGCGATTGAGATTGTGTATATGCAACTACATGAGTTGATTTTTGTTGTTTACTTGTACATGAGTTAATTTTTGTTGTTTACTTGTAAGGGATTTCTTGTTATTGATGATTTATTTGATATTGTTGCTGGTGAAGCCAACAGACTAGAGATAATAAGATAAGTGTGCTAGTGAAATTCGTTGGAGGAAGATTCGAAATTTTAACAACAAAAGTAAGATTCAAAATTACAACAAATAGAAACCTTTTTTTGCGAATACAACAAATAGAAACTTGGTAATGTTGCTTGTGAAACCAACAAACCAGTGATAATAAGATAGTGTTGCTAATGAAATTCGTTGGAGCAAGATCCAAAATTTTACAATAAAACAAAAGGTATAACGTGAGGCCAACAGACTAGAGATTATAAGATAGTGTGCTAGTGAAATTCGTTGTAGGAAGATTTAAAATTTTGACAACAAACTAGTGATAATAAGATAGTGTTGCTAATGAAGTTCGTTGCAGCGAGATCCAAAACTTTACAATAAAACAAAAAATATAACGTGGTCGTTGGTGCTAAATACCCATGGGTGCAACGGGACAATTTTGTTCCAGTGGTTCAACATGGAATTTTTTTATTAGGTTGAGATTGAGATATGTCGCAAGGACGGAATCCATAGAAAAATGTAAGAAAAAGTATAATGCGATTGAGATTGTGTATATGCAACTACATGAGTTGATTTTTGTTGTTTACTTGTACATGAGTTAATTTTTGTTGTTTACTTGTAAGGGATTTCTTGTTATTGATGATTTATTTGATAATGTTGCTGGTGAAGCCAACAGACTAGAGATAATAAGATAAGTGTGCTAGTGAAATTCGTTGGAGGAAGATTCGAAATTTTAACAACAAAAGTAAGATTCAAAATTACAACAAATAGAAACCTTTTTTTGCGAATACAACAAATAGAAACTTGGTAATGTTGCTTGTGAAACCAACAAACCAGTGATAATAAGATAGTGTTGCTAATGAAATTCGTTGGAGCAAGATCCAAAATTTTACAATAAAACAAAAGGTATAACGTGAGGCCAACAGACTAGAGATTATAAGATAGTGTGCTAGTGAAATTCGTTGTAGGAAGATTTAAAATTTTGACAACAAACTAGTGATAATAAGATAGTGTTGCTAATGAAGTTCGTTGCAGCGAGATCCAAAACTTTACAATAAAACAAAAAATATAACGTGGTCGTTGGTGCTAAATACCCATGGGTGCAACGGGACAATGGTTCAACATGGAATTTTTTTATTAGGTTGAGATTGAGATATGTCGCAAGGACGGAATCCATAGAAAAATGTAAGAAAAAGTATAATGCGATTGAGATTGTGTATATGCAACTACATGAGTTGATTTTTGTTTTTACTTGTACATGAGTTAATTTTTGTTGTTTACTTGTAAGGGATTTCTTGTTATTGATGATTTATTTGATATTGTTGCTGGTGAAGCCAACAGACTAGAGATAATAAGATAAGTGTGCTAGTGAAATTCGTTGGAGGAAGATTCGAAATTTTAACAACAAAAGTAAGATTCAAAATTACAACAAATAGAAACCTTTTTTTGCGAATACAACAAATAGAAACTTGGTAATGTTGCTTGTGAAACCAACAAACTAGTGATAATAAGATAGTGTTGCTAATGAAATTCGTTGGAGCAAGATCCAAAATTTTACAATAAAACAAAAGGTATAACGTGAGGCCAACAGACTAGAGATTATAAGATAGTGTGCTAGTGAAATTCGTTGTAGGAAGATTTAAAATTTTGACAACAAACTAGTGATAATAAGATAGTGTTGCTAATGAAGTTCGTTGCAGCGAGATCCGAAACTTTACAATAAAACATAAAATATAACGTGGTCGTTGGTGCTAAATACCCATGGGTGCAACGGGACAATTTTGTTCCAGTGGTTCAACATGGAATTTTTTTAATAGGTTGAGATTGAGATATGTCGCAAGGACGGAATCCATAGAAAAATGTAAGAAAAAGTATAATGCGATTGAGATTGTGTATATGCAACTACATGAGTTGATTTTTGTTGTTTACTTGTACATGAGTTAATTTTTGTTGTTTACTTGTAAGGGATTTCTTGTTATTGATGATTTATTTGATAATGTTGCTGGTGAAGCCAACAGACTAGATATAATAAGATAAGTGTGCTAGTGAAATTCGTTGGAGGAAGATTCGAAATTTTAACAACAAAAGTAAGATTCAAAATTACAACAAATAGAAACTTTTTTTGCGAATACAACAAATAGAAACTTGGTAATGTTGCTTGTGAAACCAACAAACCAGTGATAATAAGATAGTGTTGCTAATGAAATTCGTTGGAGCAAGATCCAAAATTTTACAATAAAACAAAAGGTATAACGTGAGGCCAACAGACTAGAGATTATAAGATAGTGTGCTAGTGAAATTCGTTGTAGGAAGATTTAAAATTTTGACAACAAACTAGTGATAATAAGATAGTGTTGCTAATGAAGTTCGTTGCAGCGAGATCCAAAACTTTACAATAAAACAAAAAATATAACGTGGTCGTTGGTGCTAAATACCCATGGGTGCAACGGGACAATTTTGTTCCAGTGGTTCAACATGGAATTTTTTTATTAGGTTGAGATTGAGATATGTCGCAAGGACGGAATCCATAGAAAAATGTAAGAAAAAGTATAATGCGATTGAGATTGTGTATATGCAACTACATGAGTTGATTTTTGTTGTTTACTTGTACATGAGTTAATTTTTGTTGTTTACTTGTAAGGGATTTCTTGTTATTGATGATTTATTTGATAATGTTGCTGGTGAAGCCAACAGACTAGAGATAATAAGATAAGTGTGCTAGTGAAATTCGTTGGAGGAAGATTCGAAATTTTAACAACAAAAGTAAGATTCAAAATTACAACAAATAGAAACCTTTTTTTGCGAATACAACAAATAGAAACTTGGTAATGTTGCTTGTGAAACCAACAAACCAGTGATAATAAGATAGTGTTGCTAATGAAATTCGTTGGAGCAAGATCCAAAATTTTACAATAAAACAAAAGGTATAACGTGAGGCCAACAGACTAGAGATTATAAGATAGTGTGCTAGTGAAATTCGTTGTAGGAAGATTTAAAATTTTGACAACAAACTAGTGATAATAAGATAGTGTTGCTAATGAAGTTCGTTGCAGCGAGATCCAAAACTTTACAATAAAACAAAAAATATAACGTGGTCGTTGGTGCTAAATACCCATGGGTGCAACGGGACAATTTTGTTCCAGTGGTTCAACATGGAATTTTTTATTAGGTTGAGATTGAGATATGTCGCAAGGACGGAATCCATAGAAAAATGTAAGAAAAAGTATAATGCGATTGAGATTGTGTATATGCAACTACATGAGTTGATTTTTGTTGTTTACTTGTACATGAGTTAATTTTTGTTGTTTACTTGTAAGGGATTTCTTGTTATTGATGATTTATTTGATATTGTTGCTGGTGAAGCCAACAGACTAGAGATAATAAGATAAGTGTGCTAGTGAAATTCGTTGGAGGAAGATTCGAAATTTTAACAACAAAAGTAAGATTCAAAATTACAACAAATAGAAACCTTTTTTTGCGAATACAACAAATAGAAACTTGGTAATGTTGCTTGTGAAACCAACAAACCAGTGATAATAAGATAGTGTTGCTAATGAAATTCGTTGGAGCAAGATCCAAAATTTTACAATAAAACAAAAGGTATAACGTGAGGCCAACAGACTAGAGATTATAAGATAGTGTGCTAGTGAAATTCGTTGTAGGAAGATTTAAAATTTTGACAACAAACTAGTGATAATAAGATAGTGTTGCTAATGAAGTTCGTTGCAGCGAGATCCAAAACTTTACAATAAAACAAAAAATATAACGTGGTCGTTGGTGCTAAATACCCATGGGTGCAACGGGACAATTTTGTTCCAGTGGTTCAACATGGAATTTTTTATTAGGTTGAGATTGAGATATGTCGCAAGGACGGAATCCATAGAAAAATGTAAGAAAAAGTATAATGCGATTGAGATTGTGTATATGCAACTACATGAGTTGATTTTTGTTGTTTACTTGTACATGAGTTAATTTTTGTTGTTTACTTGTAAGGGATTTCTTGTTATTGATGATTTATTTGATAATGTTGCTGGTGAAGCCAACAGACTAGATATAATAAGATAAGTGTGCTAGTGAAATTCGTTGGAGGAAGATTCGAAATTTTAACAACAAAAGTAAGATTCAAAATTACAACAAATAGAAACTTTTTTTGCGAATACAACAAATAGAAACTTGGTAATGTTGCTTGTGAAACCAACAAACCAGTGATAATAAGATAGTGTTGCTAATGAAATTCGTTGGAGCAAGATCCAAAATTTTACAATAAAACAAAAGGTATAACGTGAGGCCAACAGACTAGAGATTATAAGATAGTGTGCTAGTGAAATTCGTTGTAGGAAGATTTAAAATTTTAACAACAAACTAGTGATAATAAGATAGTGTTGCTAATGAAGTTCGTTGCAGCGAGATCCAAAACTTTACAATAAAACAAAAAATATAACGTGGTCGGCAGGATTCGAACCTGCGCGGGCAAAGCCCACATGATTTCTAGTCATGCCCGATAACCACTCCGGCACGACCACTTTGGTAAAAGAAATGGACTCTCCGCTATATACTTGTAGCCAATTATTAGTGGCCACAACTTAATGCCAAAAGATTTTTTCTTTGAAAGCGAATGTGAGCAGACTTCGCCACAGCCTTCTAGTTCGATAACTAATACTCCCTCCGTTCGAAATTATTTGTCTCGAAAATAGATGTATTTAAAACTAAAATACGTCTAGATATATCCACTGCGACAAGTAATTCCAAACAGAAGGAGTATATGCATGGCACTTGATACGTACAAATTTGTTTGACAAAAATGAGGCATGGCATCTCATCTATGGAGTTCGTTTTGTACTTTTATTTACTCCCATTGTTTCTTGATATAAGGTGTATATATTTTCGAGAAAAAGTCTGAAATATAAGGTGCATTGCGTTGCATCCCTCGTTTGGATAATTTTTTAAGAGATTTGATTACATTTCCTTATATCAGGCAAGCTCCTCTATTTTCTCATCTCAATTAATTAGGTGTAATCTCGTCCAAAACTTATGAATTTTTTTCTTTAAATGCGGTTTTTAATTTTCATGCCAAAAACTATACATCCTATATAAAAACAGAGGGAGTATCAAACACCGCCAAAATCACTCTGATTTGTGCAGTCGTGCCGCCGCGCCGGCCGGCCCTAGATCTGCCGGGTACTCCATCAGTGCGCGGACCGGCGGAGCCAGGACGCCCACCGCCGGCAAGCCCTGCCTTGCTCGCTCCATCCCCAGTGGCGATTTGCTCGAGCTCGCCATCGGAGCCATGGTGTGCTGCCGAGCTGCATGTACGTACTTCGCTATACAGGAGCAATGTCTACTAAGAAGATAATCACGGTAACATAAATAAAACTATAAGCATCTGAGTTTGCTTCATTTTTCAATCTCAGGCTCTATGACTGTACGTACTTGTGTTGATGCCAATAACATCTGCTGCTTAATGGAGTTTTCAAATTGATGCCATCGGGAGTTGTAGGTTGGAATCCCGACCAATTGTGCATGATATCCAAGCAACGTGCATCGCATAATACACTTGGAGGTTCACCGTCACGATCAAAACCACTGGCCGCAAAAGCTAAAAAAGCAACTGGACTGAGATTATCAAGGCCGCTGATACTGCATCGGTGAGAGAGAAAATACAGGTGATGTTCGAGGATGGGGAGGTGACAGATTTTGACTGGCTTCTCCTTGATTTTAACCATTGATGCATGGGAGATGCTCGTCCCAGTGATCCACCGTTTGGAAAACCAGCTTGCTAGAGCATCTCCAATGGATGACAAAAAAAATTGATACCCCAAAACTAATTCTCAAATTCTTGAAAGTGCACGCGCACTATATGGTGGAAATGAGCGGCTGAACGGGCAGGCCCGGCCCATAGGCCGGGCAAACGGGGCGCCCGCCCTGGGCCCCGAGGAGGCAGGGGCCCCGGCCCAGATAGTATACCTTCATGGAGCCCAAAGAAAATACACGAAAAAAAAAACAATGTCCCAGGAACCGTGCAAGGAAAGCCCATTAGGCAAACCTCACGAAGGAATTGATCGATAATCAATCTGCACTGGACCCCAGACCCGCGATTCCTCTACTTCGCCAAATCCCAGTCTCGGCGTCCCCGCTCCGATTCCAAAGTCGTGGCCAGTCATTAATGGATATCTACGGCGCAAATCATTCCCCAATCAGCTCTCCTTCCTTTCTCAATGCTCTGGCCGTTTCCTAGACTTTGGAGAGACCAGGAAAGTACATGTTCTTCTTTCCTGTAATGTCGTTCTTCAATTCAAAGATTCGTTGATAAATAGCTCTGTGCATGATTCAAACGTCGCACATCTGCTAATCTCCGTGGATCTTCTTCCGCTCTTCATTGGATCCAAATGTGAGAGGGCTCAGGCAGTAGTCTAGGAAAAGGGAGGAATTTTATCCACTTCGTGGTGTCAGCCAGATTGGGGGAGGATCCAGAACAAATGTAAGTCGATGCATTAATTTTATATCTCATGGTAACACAAATGATTAAGTAGCAACCAGTTTTTACAAGATCATTTGTTGTGCCAAAAAATTGATGTCTCTATTGACAATTAGGAAATCGATATTTTGTGGAGCTATATTATTTCATTACTATCCCGATGCATTTCTCTTGATCGATAAATAGTGGTACTGCCAGTCTTAGAGTCGAAAGATCACCAATCTATACTATATGCTGGATATCTATATTATATTACTTTTGAAAAAAAACTGAGCTTTTATGTCTCAAGAAGGACCCCTTATTCTTTTCTTGCCCCGGGGCCCCATGTATCTGTGGGACGGCCCTGTGAACGGGCACCGCTGGATCAAACAAGATCGCACGGCCACAATTTCCAGGCTCTACCTGGTCGGAAGTGAGGCCGCTTTGCGCACGTGGCTGCGCCCATCGCAGCGCCGATCACCTGGTCCGCGCGCGTCGCAACGTGTTCCCACAGGCGGGGTCCACTTGTTACTGGCGGAGGTAGAGCACGCTTGGGTGAAACGGCTTTTATTCCACGGCCCTCCTCTCTCAGTCCTGTCCTCGTTCCCCATTTTCCTCCTCCCAAATCAGGCCAGATCCAGCGGTAACCACCGGAGGAGGCAAAGGTAACCGGCGCCACAACCGCAGCCAAAGATGGGCGGCGAACATTGGGAAGTGGATCAACTGCCACCGTAGCTGAAGTTGCGCGGAGGAAGCTGAAGACGTTAGCCCGCGGGGGGGTTCGCTGCTCGTCGCCAGTGCAGGTAAGGTCCTACTCCTACCCATGGCTTCCCTGGCATAGGTCCCGCCTCGGAGCAGCTCGTATTGCTCGTATTTGTTCGGAGAGGGGGCGGTACTCAACATGGAGAGGTCACGACGGCGGGGGACGAGTTTGCCGGGCAGCCCATAGCGGTGGTTAACCGCGTTCACTTTACACAGTTACGGCCATGGTGGCGTTGGTGTCATGAGCAAAGCTCTCGTGCTGCTTTCGAACTAGGGAGGCATGGGGATTCAGCGAGGTTTGAGTTTCAACCAGAACGAGTAGATAATGGGATATCATAGGTTGTCGTACATCTCTTTTGCATCTGGGTTCCTCCGTGTTTTTTATTGAAATTTTCTAGTATAAGTTGTAAACGGAGCAAGAATAGTTGGCTAGCTAGTTGTAAAAGTTGCACACGGATGCCAACATAGTTGGATTACAGCATGAAGGACGATTAGGAGTGTGTTTTTCAATTTCATTTTCCAGTTGCACACGCTCATACGTCAATTGGTTGCATCCCGCACACTCTAGATCATTTAGTTGGCAGGACATTTTGTTCATTTTTATTTTGGGAGTTCCTATTTAGTCAGGGGGAGCCGAGAGTGCGTGTTCTAGTGGGATACGAGTTTCATGGCGAGTCACCTCCGTATCACGCAGATTCGGCGAGGGATTCCGGCGTGGTGCTCCCCGGCCAAATTGTCTGATCCCAGCATGACGATTTATTGATTTCTTTTTACAGTGATTTGAGCTGAAATAGAAGGAAGGAAGTACATAAGAGTACTAAGAGGATAGTTTAGATGGTTTTGCTCAACCCTCTCAAAATGCATCTGTGTGGTTTCTCTGTTTTCTCTTAAGTTGTGTTCATATAAGTAACCAGTTGGCTAGTTTATTGTAACAGTTGCACAGGGATGCAAATGTAGTTGGATGACACATATACGTATGTTAGTTGGCTAGCCAACTTATGAAGTTGCACAATAAGGGCTAACCAGTTGCACATTCGATGATATTCAGATGGATACACGGATACACTGCGTAAACCATGTTCAAGCAGTTTGTGTGTGTGGTTTCTTGGTTGCACATCCATGTGTGCCCTATTTCCAAGGGTATGCGTGAGGAGTTTTGTAGCGACCCGATCCGAATGGATCAAGTCTCTGTGCTTAAGTGTCATCCCTAGATCGGTATGCTGACACACACAGTACTCGAGGATTTATAACAGAGGTAATTACATGTATAAAGTAACGAAAATACTATTACCTCAATCCATATAGCGGAAGTAACAATAAGGTTGTGTATTCCCATCAACACCAATGGCAAAGTTGAGTGTAGACATCGTAACCCTAACATATCACTTACTCGTCGTAAGAATCCATGAGAGCATCTCCAGCCGCCCCCCAGGAAGCCCTCCCAAGCACGTTTTTGCGCGCCGGTGGATAAAAATCTTCCCACTCGTGCCCCCAAAGTCTCCTTTTTTGCCGGATGAAGCAAAAATCGGCGCCGGCAGCCCCAACCCAAACCCAGGAACCCGGGGGGCACCTGGGGGGCTAATTTTGCCTTTTGCAGGCGCGCCCCCACATGCAGTGACATATCTCCTCCCCCCCACCTTTTCGTCTCTCTCTCCCCACCTTTTCGTCTCTCTCTCCCCACCCTTTCCTCCTCCCGTCGCGCGCGTGCCTCCTCTCCAGCTCGCCCCGTCGGCCGCCGCGGCGCCTCCAGTCCTCGTCGACGCCGCACAGACGACATCCCCGGCCACTGGCGTCGAGGGAGGAAGCGGTCGCCCGGCCACGCCCAAGATCTCCTCCACCTCCTCCCGCAAGAAGCCGGAACCAGCGCCGTCGTAGAACGTCGTCCTTGTCCCGTCGGCGGCGCGGCCACGGGCGCGAGCGGGCGGCGTGGCCACGGGCACGAGCAGCGGCGTCCATAGTGGGCGGGGGCAGCAGCGGCCAGCGGAGGCGGCGAGGACGTGCTGCTGGAAGGACGGGGCGGCTTGGGGGTGGACACGGCTGGGAAGATTTTCATCCCCAGGCCAAAATCTTCGCCGGTAGCCCCCCAGGCGGCGAAAAAATGCCTCCTAGGGGGCTCAACGGCAGAAGATGCTCTGAGACATTGCAGCCATGTAGGTCAGTACATTGAATGTACTGGCAATTTCACACTGTAGAGCAATGCTGAGTAAATGGCTATCACTACATGCATATTTGGTTGGTGGAGGCTCTAAGTTTAATATTTGCATAAAACTAATTTTTCCCTACAACAAAGAAATAGATTTTATCTAACTACCAAGTTAAATTGCCCATATAGAGAAGGTAAACCCAACTCAATCCCAAAATCACCAAATCATTAATAACCCAACAATCTCTTTAAATAGAGTGATGAGATCAATCAAATTAATAAGTATCAGATACTGAAGATGTCCATAACCGGGGACACGGCTAATCATGATTAGTTTGTACACTCTGCAGAGATTTGCGCACTTTTCCCCACAACTCGATCTCCTCCGTTGTATTTCTTACACTGCATGATGTTTGAGAAACGGATGACCGAGACACAGTCTTTCCGAAGAGGTCCCCTTAACCGATAGATAGGCCGGTACACCTACAATCCCCTACATCTGCTAGCCCATCATGAAAAGGATTCCCACAACTTACTCAACTATGCCAGAGCACACGGAAGTTTACAGCATGAATAATCTTTCGATCCCTTTGAGCCTGGGTGGCATTCCAATAGGATGATCACACGGATACCCGGGATCTCCTAGGAACACTGGTATATCCCCAGGTGCCCGGGCAAGCCACTGGTATATCCCCAGGGTGCACCAACCATTTTCACCCAGATGTGTATTAAAGTAGCCACCTTAAAGTTCCCTTAGTTAAATGTAACTCTCACATCTTTCATGAATCTCACATACCAATCCATGTCTACGAGCATAGCAAAGCAATATAAGCATAACGTATAATACCCGGGGTTTGATAAAAGACAATAAGCTCCTACCTCAACAACTACTTCCCACGCCCACATGTTACCAAATCCTACTCATGCAATGTTTGAGGGTTGAAACTAATGTATAAAAAAACTGGGTATGAAAAATATGATCAAAGTGTGAACTTGCCTTGTACCGTTGATGAAGATTCGTCGCACTCATAACTCGTGATAGATCTACTCGTCACACTCCGATCAATCTATTGTAAGTAAGCAATTGCATACATAAGCACTCATGCAAAAGAATCAAAGAAAAGATCTCAAAAAACTTTGAAAACAAGCAATTAACTCTTGCAACAGAAAACAATTTCTAACAGTATCAAAATTGGGTGTATTTGGTCTTATCAGAAAGTTTAGGTCAAGAGCTTCAATAGCAAAAAGAATCAACTAAATCGGAATTATAAAACTCAAGTTATGATCAATAGAAGTTTAAATTCAAATCTGTTTGAAACCAAGTTTTAAACTGTCAAAAACATGTTTAAGTTGGTTATCTGGGTAGAGGGGATCATAACGAAGAAGTGGGCGTTGTTTTCGTTGGATTTGGATAAACGAGCAAAAAGTTATGAGGGTTTAAAAATCAGGGACTAATCCGTGATGAAAACATTTATGAATAGGTCCCTGGCTGAAAATTAACAGAAAAAGAAAAATCTACGAACGAACATTCGCTACAGAAACCTAACGAATGAAAATCGTTCGCTACCGAAACTAACGGATGAACGTCCGCTAAATAAACTAACTAAAATAATAAACCGATCTAAAAGAAAAACCGAAAAAAACCGGATAGGGGATCAGTTCTATACCGGTCGGTGGTTCGACGGTTTTGGCGAGAAAACCGGTGGCGGCGGTTAGCGGATAGGCGACGACGATGGATCGGGATTCCGGCGAGATGGGGCGGCGGCGACGACGACTCCGGCGAGGCGGGACGGCGGCTAGGCGCGGCGCGGAAGACGGCGACGACTAGCGGCGCGGCGGCGGGAGCTGCGCGTGGTTGCGGCGGCAGCGAGAAGTGGTGGCAGCGGTGACGAGATGCGGCGCGGCGACGTAAAGCGGCAGCGAGCGGCGCAGACGGGGTCCAAGAGGGGCCCCCGGTGCAGCGTATAAAGGGGGGCTCGGCCTCGGGAGGCGGAGTCCCGGGCGTCGGCGGCTCCTCCCGTGTCCTGGCTGGACTCGGGGAAGGCGACGTCGGCGCGCCTGGGACATTTACTCAGGACCCAGGCGGAGTCCCGCGCGGCGTCGACTCCTCCCGTGTCGTAAGAATCCTGCAACATGAGACATTGCAGCCATGTAGGTCAGTACATTGAATGTACTGGCAATTTCACACTGTAGAGCAATGCTGAGTAAATGGCTATCACTACATGCATATTTGGCTGATGGAGGCTCTTAGTTTAATATTTGCATAAAGCCAATTTTTTCTACAATAAAGGAATAGATTTTATTTAACTACCAAGTTAAATTACCCATATTGAGAAGATAACCCCAACTCAATCCCAAAATTACCAAATCATTAATAACCCAACAATTTCATTAAATAGAGTGAGGAGATCAATCAAATAATTCAAGTACCAGATACTCAAGATGTCCATAACCGGGGACACGACTAATCATGATTAGTTTGTACACTTTGTAAAGGTTTGCGCCCTTTTCCCCACAAGACTCGATCTCGTCCGTTGTATTTCTCGCACTGCATGATGTTTGAGAAACGGATGACCGAGACACAGTCTTTCCGAAGAGGTCCACTTAACCGATAGATAGGCCGGTACACCTACAATCCCCTACATCTCCTAGCCCATCATGAAAAAGGATTTCCACAATTTACTCAACTATGCCAGAGCCCATAATGGCTTGTGGCTGCACACGGAAGTTTCTAGCATGAATAATCTTATGATCCCTTTGAGCCTGGGTGGCATTCCAATAGGATAATCACACAGATACCTCGGGATCTCCTAGGACAACATTGGTATATCCCCAGGTTCCCGGGCAAGCCACTGGTATATCCCCAGGGTGCCCCAACCATTCCACCCATATGTGTATTAAAGTAGCCACCTTAAAGTTTCCTTAGTTAAATATAACTCACATCTTTCATGAATCTTGATACGTCTCCAACGTATCTATAATTTTTGATTGTTTCATGCTATTATATTATCTATTTTGGATGTTTAATGGGATTTATTATACACTTTTATATTATTTTTGGGACTAACCTATTAACCGAAGGCCTAGTGCAAATTGCTTTTTTTTTTGCCTATTTCAGTGTTTCGTAGAAAAGAAATATCAAACGGAATGAAACCTTCGGGAAAGTGATTTTTGGAACAAACGTGATCCAGAGGACTTGGAGTGGACGTCAAGAAAGAATCGAGGAGGCCCCTCGCAGCTCCACCGACCTACTTCCTCCTATATATACCCATATACCCCGAAAACATCCAGGAGCACCACGAAACCCTATTTCCACCACCACAACCTTCTGTACCAGTGAGATCCCATCTTGGGGCTTTTTCCGGCGCTCCGCTGAAGGGGGAATCGATCACGGAGGGCTTCTACATCAATACCATAGCCTCTTCGATGATGTGTGAGTAGTTTACCACAGACCTTCGGGTCCATAGTTATTAGCTAGATAGCTTCTTGTCTCTCTTTGGATCTCAATAGAAAGTTTTCCTCGATCTTCTTGGAGATCTATTCGATGTAATTCTTTTTTGCGCTGTGTTTGTTGAGATCCGATGAATTGTGGGTTTATGATCAAGATTATCTATGAACAATATTTGAATCTCCTCTGAATTCTTTTACGTATGATTTGTTATATTTGCAAGTCTCTTCGAATTATCAGTTTGGTTTGGCCTACTAGATTGATCTTTTTTGCAATGGGAGAAGTGCTTAGCTTTGGTTCAATTGTGACGCCCGGATAATTACGCTACAGTAATTCTCTGCTAATGGTGCCACGTCACCACGGTTATTGTTGCTAATCTCGCGTTAGTTCGAAACCGATTCAAATTTAAAATCAAATCAAATAATAAAAGTTTTTAAATTTTAAAACTAAAATGTTCGGAGTCAACCAAATATTGCATAGGTAATTATGATGGAGAAATCACACCTTTATAAAATATTTAAATACTATAAGATGAATAAAACAGCAGTAAAAACAATTATTTAAAAGCTTTTATAATAATAAACCATCACAAACTATTTTACTTTATGTGCCAAGTTAAATGTGGTGGCATAATTACATATACTAAATTAGGTACAACTTTGATATTTTACTAACAATAAAGTATATTGGAATTAAGAGAAAACAATAGGGAAAAATAAGTAAAAAGAAAAACAAAGACAAAAAACTAAAGTAAAAGCAAAAGAAATCCCCCCTCCCCCGTTGGGCCTCGGCCCAGCTGGCCACCAGGCCAACCATGCCAGCCCACCTAAACTCCTTGCTCCTTCCTCCGGTTCACCAGTGGCCGTGTGCACACCCTGGCCGTCCGTGCGCGATGCCGCCGGCTGATGCTCGCCACCGCGACACTACAGGGGCGCAGGAGGAGTATAAGACCGCCCCGACCTCGTGGACGAACCCTAGTTCCCCACC
Organism: Triticum aestivum; assembly: GCF_018294505.1. NCBI lineage: Eukaryota > Viridiplantae > Streptophyta > Magnoliopsida > Poales > Poaceae > Triticum > Triticum aestivum. Next base: position 113,880,993 of record NC_057808.1, read on the forward strand.
TTCATTTCCTTCCGTTGCTATCCTCTCCCGCACACGTGGCTGAGCCGCCGCCGCCGCCTCGCCATTACTGCAACGTGGTCGACCGCGCGCACCAGAGCTTCCCCACGGCGCCATAGGATGCCAAGAGCAGCGACGTCGACCCCTACGTCGACTACGTCCGTAGATCGGATGAGATGTGGCTGCTTCGTCGCCTTCGGCCTCCTCGTCACCCATGGCGGTCGTCGCCCTTGCCGGCGATTAGCCCCACTCCGGTCCTCCCCGCGTCCATGCGAGCTCTCCATCGTCTCCCTCTCTATGAGCGCCACTGCAATTCCCCCTGTCATTAAGCTCAGTTTCGGACTGTAGCTAGGTAGAGCCGTAGTCCTGCCGTCCTCTTCGTCTTGCTCCGGCCGCGCCTGGGGCCGCTCCTCCCCTGCTCCTGCCTACTGCCCTGTTGTTGCTTCGCAACACGCGCTCGCCCACCCAAGTCTGTCGCTCCCCTCGCCAGCGGCCATGCTCTGCCTCGCCCCGCTCACCCCGCTCCGGCGCCCGCCCGCGCAGTCCCGCGCGCCGCCGCTGCCTGCCAGTCGCCGGCATACGCCCGATGCTCCTCGCGCTCGTCAGGGCCGCCGCAAACAACCGCGCCAGGCCGTGCCTGCTCCGGCCGACCGCCCCCGCTCCTGCCCGCTGCTGCCGATTCCGCCTAATGCAACCGCCGCGACCGCCGGTGCTTCCCCACGCGCCGCTCGCCGCCGGAGCCCCACCTCCGCCTGCCGTCGCCACCTTCGCGCCTCCCCAGGGCCCCGGCCTGCTGCGCCTGGCCGCAACCGCCGAGCGCCGGTGCGCACGCAGGCGTGCGTGCCTTGCGAGGCCCTCTGTAATGGAGGCCGGCCCCTTGTGGATTAGGGGGCTAATCCCCCTTTGCACTAAACCCCCATGCCTTTTGTTTTAATTAACGGCACCTATTAACTACCCATGTACGTATGACAGTAGGCCCCACCCCTAATTAAACCTGATTAAAGTCAGTCAATAATCTCTGCTAAAAAAAAGTATATATGAGACAATGCCATGTGGGACCGACTAGTCCTTTGACTAGTCAACAACCGCTGTTGACCGCCGACTAAACAACTGGCCCCACCAGTCAGTCTCTGCTGACTGGGCAGTTGACCAAGTCAACTGGGCCTACTGGTCAGCCACACAGGCCCTTCTGTGGGTACACTTCTATGTACCCATAGCAATTTAACATTTAATTTTCGATTTAAAACAAATTAGAAAATGATTTACAACTTTAAAAATTAATATAAAATAATCCGTAACTCGGATGAAAAAACTTTGTACATGAAAGTTGCTCAGAACGACGAGACAAATCCGAATACGAAGCTCGTTCGTTAGCCACATGACTGAGCGGTGCGCGCCGGATTGGACTGGAACACCTGCTAGGCTAGGTCTGCTTCCGGCCGCCCTCGCAACGTGCAGGTGTGCAATGGGCGATGGGCCCAGACCCCTGCGCCATAGGATTTAGACCGGCGTGCTGACCTCTCTGTTGTGCCTAGGTGGGGCTGCGACGTGTTGATCTCTCGAGGCCGGGCATGACCCAGGAAAGTGTGTCTGGCCAAATGGGATCGAGCGTGTTGGGTTATGTGGTGCACCCCTGCAGTGAAGTTTATCTATTCGAATAGCCGTGTCCCTCGGTAAAAGGACGACCCGGAGTTGTACCTTGACCTTATGACAACTAGAACCGGATACTTAATAAAACACACCCTTCCAAGTGCCAGATATAACCCGGTGATCGCTCTCTAACAGGGCGATGAGGGGATCGCCGGGTAGGATTATGCTATGCGATGCTACTTGGTGAACTTACCATCTACCCTCTTCTACATGCTGCAAGATGGAGGCTGCCAGAAGCGTAGTCTTCGACAGGACTAGCTATCCCCCTCTTATTCTGGCATTCTGCAGTTCAGTCCACCGATATTGCCCCCTTACACATACCCATGCATATGTAGTGTAGATCCTTGCTTGCGAGTACTTTGGATGAGTACTCACAGTTGCTTTTTCCCTCTTTCGCCTTTCCTTTCTACCTGGTTGTCGCAACCAGATGCTGGAGCCCAGGAGCCAGACGCCACCGTTGACGACGACTCCTACTACACCGGAGGTGCCTACTACTACGTGCAGGCCGCTGACGACGACCAGGAGTAGTTTAGGAGGATCCCAGGCAGGAGGCATGCGCCTCTTTCGATCTGTATCCCAGTTTGTGCTAGCCTTCTTAAGGCAATCTTGTTTAACTTATGTCTGTACTCGGATATTATTGCTTCGGCTGACTCTTGTGTATTCGAGCTTATGTATTCGATCCTTCGAGGCCCCTGGCTTGTAATATGATGCTTGTATGACTTATTTTATTTCTAGAGTTGTGTTGTGATATCTTCCCGTGAGACCTTGATCTTGATCGTACACATTTGCGTGTATAATTAGTGTACGGTCAAATCGGGGGCGTCACAAGTTGGTATCAGAGCCGACTGCCTATAGGAATCCCCCTTCCACACTCCTTGGCCGAAGTCGAGTCTAGTCATTGAAAAACTTTTACTAACATGACTGTGTGTCTTACGGGCCCACGTCGCCATTGGGTGGTACTAGGATCTTTTACCCCTTGACCTTTACTCTGGGACTCTGATCTCTCTCCTATTCGGGTTAAATGAATTTTGCTAATTCTAACATTAGGATCTCGTTATCACTTTCACCTGGAGAGCCCCTTATTACTGATGATCGTCTGCTGCACGTGAGGACCCTGAAGACACTCTCCGCTGTTAACCCGAGAACTTGTGTTCATCGCTTTTGCAATTCCCTTCCATCGATAAACTCCTATGGATAACCACGTATACTCGCCATTCATACAATGTTTCCCAGTTGATCTTGTTATTACAAGATACCCCGAAATTCTCTCTGTTGTTCCGAGAATCCTTTGAGCTTACTGCCTTGCCGTTCTTTGTCACCTGAATACCCCTACGGATAATTCTCGCACTTACCGAGTATTGATTCAAGTATTTCACAAAAGTGTTCAAAATACCATTCGATCTTCCGAAAATCCTCATGAGCCTTTTTGCTCTTGAAATTCTTGCTTACTTGCATTATGATTAATCTTAAGTCTCGCAATCTTATTGGCATCTCTTGTCATTATCATTTTGAGTCCGTTGATTCAATTTGTTGCGAATGCTCGCAATCCTCAATCAGAGCCTAGAATTCATCCTTCCGGCTCGGACGTCATTTGAAACGTGAACTGGTTATCGACCAATCAAATTGCCGTCGATTGTACCCCTAAGTCTATTCAACTTATCCATTCTTAATCAGACCATTGGCTTCTAATCCCTTGATTTGGAAATGATAATTCCTTTGCATTTGAGCTTTGAATTACTCAGTTGTTTTTATAGTCCGATGCCCTTTCCTTCCTTCTTCCTCTGATAGAGTACCGATACTCGCATCAGCTCCGTTGTAGACCACAAGACCCCTTGTTGGGTTATTATCCGACAGTGTCCTTCATATTCAATAACCTTGTGATCATTTCCATTGATATATAATGCCTTTGGTAATTTGTATCCTCTGCTTGATAACCACACTCTACTTTTGAGCTGGTGATTTTACTCTTGAAGTTTGAGGTATATGTTTCTAAGATGCCCCGATGGATTGAACCTATACCTTCCCTAAAAACCGTATGAACCCGAAGGTTTTCACAAGTCATACCCTTCTGGTATTTTACCAGATAATTTTCTACCATACAACTTCATCGAACGCGAGAAGTGAATGAAAGGTTATGCATTGGAGAAGTGGGAGTCGACCTTGAACTTTGTGTTCATGCCCATGGACACGATGTAGATCTTATCATTAAAGCTTCTCTTAAATTAATTATTCCCTTGGTATAAGTTCTTATATCTGGGATCTGGCCTTTTGCAATCGTGGTTCTGACCATGTTCTCCTTTAAATACCATTTCTCGTGCAAGTTTAAGCACTTGTCCTCTGCAAAGCAATACCCCGTCCAACCTCTACTTTGGTCTGTCGTCGAGTATTACCCCCCTGGTATCTCGAGAATGCCAAGGAACTACATAACTTCTGATGAGTTCTTCACCAACTAATATTCTTGCCGATTCCATTTTTCCAACGGGTTCTGAGTTGTTAGAACCCCTCAAGGACACCGATAAGTGAGTCAATTCCGCACTCCGATTCAATAACTCTAAGTAATTTTTGTTGCTTACGAGTTTAATAATCCTTCAAGTCATTCCTAGCCTGCTCGGCTATGTCATTATCGTGCCGATTTTAACTGTGCTACCTGGTCCTTCCCAGCGCACAAATTTCGACAGTGAGCTAATCTTGTGTCGATCTTCCTCGTCATATCACTTCTCCTTGAACAGCAAACTTGATTTCGAGTTTGTGTCCTACCCGTGGTTCCAATAACCTTTCGATTTCATCATTCCTTTGACTTGATGTCATCGTCGATCAATTACATCTTCTTGAAAACCTCTCGACAAATTTGTCGTGATCATTGTCAACAATTTGATTTCTTCCAAGTTGTGTCTCGAAATTCAGGATGAGAAATACCATCCTTGCCCCTTGATGAATTGTGTTATCATCGACAACATTCTTGCCTCCCCCCAACACAAACTTGTTCATATTTTGTGTTGTGTCTTGATTTCCTTGCTATCTAGCTTATGATATGTTCTACCTTGGAGTATTACCATCTTTTATGTCAAGAATGTGTGAGGATTACTCCACCTCTTAAGAATTCTTGGTACAGTGATACTTCTCACCATCACCATTCTTTCTTGGTCCCCGTGTTGTTTCTAACCGAAATACCGACAAATGGTCTGTGATGTGTAAATTCTAAACTTCTAGCAACCCTATTGCTTTGAAGTTATTGGTCTATAGTTTCATTCTACGTCTATGGCTTATTGAATCATCATTCGAACATTGATCGTGCTACCTAGCCCATATTTCGGGTGCACATTTCAACCAATGTTGAACTGTGTATGTTTTTCTCGAGCATACATCATTAAGTCATTCGATCTAGCTAATGTTATCTCCTTGTTCACATAGTTGTGGAAATCCATCTTTTGGAAATCTCAATGGATTGTCGCTGAGTCAATCAATCACCTCCTCACCTCTCCTTGAATTAATGATGAACCCTTGTTCGGAACTCGCTTCCATAGTTCATCTCCCGAGAATCTTCGATGTCGTCTCGACAATTTGTGTTGCACCTTTCTTCTCAGGCATCCTGAGTCTGAGTTATCCTGACACCAATCAGATCTGAATCTCGGTCAGATATGATGGTTGGAACATATTTCCAAGAGTTATAACATTGGTCTATATATGACCCGGTAAGGTGATGTCATGCCTAATACACCTGGCCGGAGGACCTATTGTTATAAGTTTCCTTTTTAGCAAGGTTAGCTATTCTTCCATGAGGAAATTGTAAGACTTATTCTACAAGTTGTTCCTGATGAATCCTTCGTGTATCCAAGGTCTGGCCTTTGCTTGAAGACCTTGTCAATGCTATCTCGAAGCATGTCTGTGTTACTCCGATCTTCAACAATAACATTGGAAGCATAATGCTAAATGTTTATTGACCAATTATCCAAACACCATTGTATGGGTAACATCACGAGTTTCGTCGCTCCTCTACCCAAATGGTTTCTACTTGTTATCTTGTTGTGAATATCAATCTCTACTTGACCTTTGGAAGGATATACTCTAATACTTGAGTATAAACACCTTTCCTTCCCATTGGTCTGATTAACATAATAATCACATTTTCCTTTCCATTGTTTTGATTAACCTTTCTGGTGATCTATATGATCTAAGCAGTAATATTCTTCTGCTTATGTAAACCCCTAGGTGTACAATCGTGTCGGTAAGACCCTGTTACTATTGTTGATGACATTCCGGTAACCACCGATGGACGAGAACTTTGCCTATTGGGCCGCCTCGTTCAACGAGCAGGAGAATGGTTCTCTTCGTCCCTCGCCCTTGGTACCGATGTTGTTGCCAACATAACTGACTGGCTACCCTCTGACATGCCTTGCGTACATGATCATGCAAGACATCACCGCCCTTCCTACTTTAACACACATGGTGGGCCCATAACCCACAGTTCCACAGGATCGAAACCTGACTCTCCTGTACACCCCCTGTTCCCAAGGTTGTTCCTCGCGCGTGGCCTCGTATGTAATTCATGAGCCACCTTCCGAGAGATCATCAGTTCTGGTATCAGACACAATGCTTATCCCCGTTGCTTTGAACCCCTTTCACGCCCTGTAGCAGGCATCGAACGATTGCCTACCCGCTCGAAACTTCTCATGGTACCTACTAACTTTGCTCTCGATATTGTCTTAAGTTTCCATTTGGGAGTTACCTTCCGCCACCATCCCCGATGTTATCAACCAGATAGTTAACCTTTCGGAGGTCAATTTTTTCCGAAGTTACCCCTTGTCCTTCATATGTACAATGAAAACTCCAAAGAAAGGATCACGACTTCATCATGATGACCTGAAGCCGAGGTATGAAGACATCAACGTTATGGATCGACCTCTTTGAGAAGGGCAACCAAGACCGAGAAGACTCGTTAGAATTTCGTAACCAAATCCCTTCCCCCTTACTCCCCCTCTTAAATCTCGGGACGAGATTTCTTGTAGTGGAGGAGAATTGTGACGCCCGGATAATTACGCTACAGTAACTCTCTGCTAATGGTGCCACATCACCACGGTTACTGTTGCTAATCTCGCGTTAGTTCGAAACCGATTCAAATTCAAATTCAAAATCAAATCAAACAATAAAAGTTTTCAAATTTTAAAACTAAAATGTTCGGAGTGAACCAAATATTGCATAGGTAATTATGGTGGAGAAATCACACCTTTATAAAATATTTAAATACTATAAGATGAATAAAACAGCAGCAAAAACAATTATTTAAAAGCTTTTATAATAATAAACCATCACAAACTATTTTACTTTATGTGCCAAGTTAAATGTGGTTGTGGCATAATTACATATACTAAATTAGGTACAACTTTGATATTTTACTAACAATAAAGTATATTGGAATTAAGAGAAAACAATAGGGAAAAATAAATAAAAAGAAAAACAAAGACAGAAAACTAAAGTAAAAGCAAAAGAAATCCCCCTCCCCCGTTGGGCCTCGGCCCAGCTGGCCAACCAGGCCAGCCCACCTAAACTCCATGCTCCTTCCTCCTGTTCACCAGTGGCCGTGTGCGCACCCTGGCCGTCCGTGCGCGATGCCGCTGGCTGATGCTCGCCACCGCGACACTACAGGGGCGCAGGAGGAGTATAAGACCGCCCCGACCTCGTGGACGAACCCTAGTTCCCCACCTTCATTTCCTTCCGTTGCTATCCTCTCCCGCACACGTGGCTGAGCCGCCGCCGCCGCCTCGCCATTACTGTGACCGTCGTCGACCGCGCGCACCGGAGCTTCCCCACGGCGCCATAGGATGCCAAGAGCAGCGGCGTCGACCCCCTACGTCGACTACGTCCGCAGATCGGACGGGATGTGGCTGCTTTGTCGCCTTCGGCCTCCTCGTCACCCATGGCGGTCGTCGCCCTTGCCGGCAATTAGCCCCGCTCCGGTCCTCCCCGCGTTCACGCGAGCTCTCCATCGTCTCCCTCGCTATGAGCGCCACTGCAATTCCCCCTGTCATTAAGCTCAGTTTCGGACTGTAGCTAGGTAGAGCCGTAGTCCTGCCGTCCTCTTCGTCTTGCTCCGGCCGCGCCTGGGGCCGCTCCTCCCCTACTCTTGCCTACTGCGCTGTTGTTGCTTCGCAACACGCGCTCGCCCGCCCGAGTCCGTTGCTCCCCTCGCCCGCGGCCATGCTCTGCCTCGCCCCGCTCACCTCGCTCCGGCGCCCGCCCGCGCAGTCCCGCGCGCCGCCGCTGCCTGCCAGTCGCCGGCATATGCCCGATGCTCCTCACGCTTGTCAGGGCCGCCGCAGACAACCGTGCCAGGCCGTGCCTGCTCCGGCCGACCGCCCCCGCTCCTGCCCGCTGCTGCCGATTCCGCCTACTGCAACCGCCGCGACCGCCGGTGCTTCCCCACGCGCCGCTCGCCGCCGGAGCCCCGCCTCCGCCCGCCGTCGCCACCTTCGCGCCTCCCCAGGGCCCCGTCCTGCTGCTCCTGGCTGCAACCGCCGAGCGCCGGTGCGCACGCAGGCGTGCGTGCCTTGCGAGGCCCTCTGTAATGGAGGCCGGCCCCTTGTGGATTAGGGGGCTAATCCCCCTTTGCACTAAACCCCCATGCCTTTTGTTTTAATTAACGGCACCTATTAACTACCCATGTACGTATGACAGTAGGCCCCACCCCTAATTAAACCTGATTAAAGTCAGTCAATAATCTCTATTAAAAAAAGTATATGAGACAATGCCATGTGGGACCGACTGGTCCTTTGACTAGTCAACAACCGCTGTTGACCGCCGACTAAACAACTGGCCCCACCAGTCAGTCTCTGCTGACTGGGCAGTTGACCAAGTCAACTGGGCCTACTGGTCAGCCACACAAGCCCTTCTGTGGGTACACTTCTGTGTACCCATAGCAATTTAACATTTAATTTTCGATTTAAAACAAATTAGAAAATGATTTAAAACTTTAAAAATTAATATAAAATAATCCGTAACTCGGATGAAAAAACTTTGTACATGAAAGTTGCTCAGAACGATGAGACAAATCCGAATACGCAGCTCGTTCGTCAGCCACATGTCCCTAGCATAGCAAACACGCAACTTTCCCTCTCCGGTTCATCTGTCCGAAAACGCGAAACACCGGGGATACTTTCCCGGATGTTTTCCTCCCTTCGCCGGTATCACCTCCTACCGCGTTAGGTCACCCCTAGCAACGCGTATTGCCTTGTTATATTTTGTGATGCTTTGTTTGCTCTGTATTCATTATTTCTTCCCCCTCTTCTCCCACTAGACACCGAGACCGACACCGCTGCTACCCAGTACGACTACGGTGTTGACGACCCCTCCTTCTCGGCTGAGCTTCCAGGCAAGCCCCCCTTGATCACCAGATATCGCCTATTCTTCTCTATACTGCTTGCATTAGAAGAGTGTAGCATGTTACTGCTTTCGGTTAATCCTATTCTGCTGCATAGCATGTCGTTGTTGCTACAGTTGTTACCCTTACCTGCTATCCTACTGCTTAGTATAGGATGCTAGTGTTCCATCAGTGGCCCTACACTCTTGTCCGTCTGCCATGCTATACTATCGGGCCGTGATCACTAGGGAGGTGATCACGGGTATATACTATATAGTTTATATACATGACACATGTGGTGACTAAAGTCGGGTCAGCTCGTTGAGTACCCGCAAGTGATTCTGATGAGGGAGCTGAAAGGACAGGTGGCTCCATCCTGGTAGAGGTGGGCCTGGGTTCCTGACGGCCCCCGACTGTTACTTTGTGGCGGAGCGACAGGGCAGGTTGAGACCACCTAGGAGAGAGGTGGGCCTGGCCCTGGTCGGCGTCCGCGGATACTTAAAAATAACACGCTTAACGAGTTCTTGGTATTTGATCTGAGTCTGGCCATTTGGTCTATACGCACTAACCAACTACGCGGGAACAGTTATGGGCAGTGGTATCAGCCGAAGCCTTCGTGACGTCAGCAACTGAGCGGTGCTCGCCGGATTGGACTGGAACGCCTGCTAGGCTAGGTCTGCTTCCGGCCGCCCTTGCAATGTGCAGGTGTGCAATGGGCGATGGGCCCAGACCCCTGCGCCATAGGATTTAGACCGGCGTGCTGACCTCTCTGTTGTGCCTAGGTGGGGCTGCGACGTGTTGATCTCCCGAAGCCGGGCATGACCCAGGAAAGTGTGTCCGACCAAATGGGATCGAGCGTGTTGGGTTATGTGGTGCACCCCTGCAGGGAAGTTTATCTATTCGAATAGTCGTGTCCCTCGGTAAAAGGACGACCCGGAGTTGTACCTTGACCTTATGACAACTAGAACCGGATACTTAATAAAACACACCGTTCCAAGTGCCAGATATAACCCGGTGATCGCTCTCTAACAGGGCGACGAGGAAGGGATCGCCGGGTAGGATTATGATATGCGATGCTACTTGGTGAACTTACCATCTACCCTCTTCTACATGCTGCAAGATGGAGGCTACCAGAAGCGTAGTCTTCGACAGGACTAGCTATCCCCCTCTTATTCTGGCATTCTGCAGTTCAGTCCACCGATATTGCCCCCTTACACATACCCGTGCATATGTAGTGTAGATCCTTGCTTGCGAGTACTTTGGATGAGTACTCACGGTTGCTTTTCTCCCTCTTTCCCCTTTCCTTTCTACCTGGTTGTCGCAACCAGATGCTGGAACCCAGGAGCCAGACGCCACCGTTGACGACGACTCCTACTACACCGGAGGTGCCTACTACTACGTGCAGGCCGCTGACGACGACCAGGAGTAGTTTAGGAGGATCCCAGGCAAGAGGCATGCGCCTCTTTCGATCTGTATCCCAGTTTGTGCTAGCCTTCTTAAGGCAATCTTGTTTAACTTATGTCTGTACTCAGATATTATTGCTTCCGCTGACTCTTGTGTATTCGAGCTTATGTATTCAAGCCTTCGAGGCCCCTGGCTTGTAATATGATGCTTGTATGACTTATTTTATTTCTAGAGTTGTGTTGTGATATCTCCCCGTGAGTCCTTGATCTTGAGCGTACACATTTGCGTGTATGATTAGTGTACGGTCAAATCGGGGGCGTCACATCAATCTTGCGGTGTCCTTTCCCAGTGACAGCAGGGGCAGCAAGGCACGTATTGTATTGTTGCCATCGAGGATAAAAATATGGGGTTTATATCATATTGCTTGAGTTTATCCCTCTACATCATGTCATCTTGCCTAATGCGTTACTCTGTTCTTATGAACTTAATACTCTAGATGCATGCTGGATAGCGGTCGATGTGTGGAGTAATAGTAGTAGATGCAGAATCGTTTCGGTCTACTTGTCACGGACGTGATGCCTATATACATGATCATGCCTAGATATTCTCATAACTATGCACTTTTCTATCAATTGCTCGACAGCAATTTGTTCACCCATCGTAATACTTGTGATATCTTGAGAGAAGCCACTAGTGAAACCTATGGCCCCCGGGTCTATTTTCCATTATATTAATCCCCCGCCAACATGCTATTTCTGTTGCCGTTTATTTTGCAATCTTTACTTTCAATCTATATCATAAAAATACCAAAAATATTTATCTTATTATCTCTATCAGATCTCACTTTTGCAAGTGGCCGTGAAGGGATTGACAACCCCTTTATCGCGTTGGTTGTAAGGTTCTTATTTGTTTGTGTAGGTACGAGGCGACTTGTGTGTAGTCTCCTACTGGATTGATACCTTGGTTCTAAAAAACTGAGGGAAATACTTACGCTACTTTGCTGCATCACCATTTCCTCTTCAAGGGAAAAACCAACGCAAGCTCAAGAGGTAGCAAGAAGGATTTCTGGTGCAGTTGCCGAGGAGATCTATGCCAAGTCAAGACATACCAAGTACCCATCACAACTCTTATCCCTCGCATTACATTATTTGCCATTTGCCTCTCATTTTCCTCTCCCCCACTTCACCTTTGCCGTTTTATTCGCCCTCCTTTTCCGTTCGTCTCTTTTCGCTTGCTTCTTGTGTCGCCGTGTGTCGTCATGGCTAGTCCTTCTATCATTGTTAGTACTCCCGATCATGAAGTTCTTAATTTTAAACAAAGGGAGGGAGAAAATCTAAAAGATGCTTGGCATAGAATTTGCAATGCTCAGAATAGATCTACTAGGAAGCAATCTACTTCCGTTCTTCTTCGCAATTTTTATGTAGGCATCACTCCTTGGAACAGATATATTCTTGATACCATTACCGGAGGGAATTTCTTGGTAGCCATACTTTTGATTCTTATAATTCTATGATAGATTTGTTTGGCCCACCACCTCTTTTGGTTAATGGAACTATTTTAACATTGGAGCATGTGATGCAAAGGCTTGAAATTATTGAAAATAAAGTTGCCACTGTAGAGTTGATTGAAAATTTGGATAAAAAGATCCACAACCAAATTACCCAATATGGATCTAAGGTAGGAGTTACTCTGATTTTTTTTAAAGAAAAGGAACCCATAGTTAACGAAAAGATAGATCAAGATTCCACAAGAATTGATAAAATTGAAGATATTATTACCAACTTAGGGTCTGCCTTTTCTTCTGTGAAAAAGAATCCAAAACCTCCTAATGCTAAAATAGCCAAACTAATGTATGTTCCTAAAAATAAGGGTGAAACTTCTAGTAAGGAAAATGCGGATCTCAAATCCATAAGTGTTCACCCCAACTTTCTCGCTATCATTAAGGAATCTTTTGCTACAAATGATTTTCTAGATTTCTTTCCTAGGAGTTTAACCATTAATAAAAAGAAGGAAACTCCTAAGGGTTATAAGTGTTCTATTGAAGAATTGCCTACCAAAGATGCTAACACCTAGATCTATTCTTGCTTTTGTGCGTAGCTAGGGGCGTTAAACGATAGCGCTTGTTGGGAGGCAACCCAATTTTATTTTTGTTTCTTGAATTTTGGTTCTGTTTAGTAATAAATAATTCATCTAGATTCTGTTTATATGTGGTTTTATGTTTTAATTAGTGCTTGTGCCAAGTAGAACCTTTGGGAAGACTTGGGTGAAGTCTTTTTGATCTTGCTGTAAAAAACAGAAACTTTAGCACTCACGAGATTAGTTGCCATTTTTTACTGGAGAGTGATTTTAGGTTGATTCTTTTTGCAGATGATTAATAGATAAATTCCTCACGTCCAGAAATTTATTTACGAATTTTTGGAGTTCCATAAATATACGTTTGATACAGATTACTACAGACTGTTCTGTTTTTGACAGATTCTGTTTTTCGTGTGTTGTTTGCTTATTTTGATGAATCTATGACTAGTATCGGAGGGTATGAACCATAGAGAAGTTGTAATACAGTAGGTTTAACACCAATATAAATAAAGAATGAGTTCATTACAGTACCTTGAAGTGGTGGTTTGTTTTCTTTCGCTAACGGAGCTCATGAGATTTTCTGTTGAGTTTTGTGTTGTGAAGTTTTCAAGTTTTGGGTAAAGATTTGATGGATTATGGAATAAGGAGTGGCAAGAGCCTAAGATTGGGGATGCCCAAGGCACCCCAAGGTAAAATTCAAGGACAACCAAAATCCTAAGCTTGGGGATGCCCCGGAAGGCATCCCTTCTTTCGTCTTCGTCTATCGGTAACTTTACTTGAGGCTATATTTTTATTCATCACATGATATATGTTTTGCTTGGAGCGTCTTGTATGATTTGAGTCTTTGCTTTTAGTTTACCACAATCATACTTGCTGTACACAACTTTTGGGAGAGACACACATGAATCGGAACTTATTAAAATACTCTATGTGCTTCACTTATATCTTTTGAGCTAGATAATTTTGCTCTAGTGCTTCACTTATATCTTTTTAGAGCACGGTGATGGTTTTATTTTATAGAAATTATTGATCTCTCATGCTTCACTTATATTATTTTGAGAGTCTTTTAGAACAGCATGGTAGTTTTCTTTGGCTATAAAATTAGTCCTAATATGATAGACATCCAAGATAGGTATAATAAAAACTTTCATAAAAAGTGCATTGAATACTATGAGAAGTTTGATACTTGATGATTGTTTTGAGATATGAAGATGGTAATATTAGAGTCGTGCTAGTTGAGTAGTTGTGAATTTGAGAAATACTTGTGTTGAAGTTTGCAAGTCCCTAGCATGCACGTATGGTAAACGTTGTGTAACAAATTTGAAACATGAGGTGTTCATTGATTGTCTTCCTTATGAGTGGCGGTCGGGGACGAGCGATGGTCTTTTCCTACCAATCTATCCCCCTAGGAGCATGCGTGTAATGCTTGGTTTTTGATGAATTGTAGATTTTTGCAATAAGTATGTGAGTTCTTTATGAATAATGTTGAGTCCATGGATTATACGCACTCTCACCTTTCCATCATTGCTAGCCTCTTCGATACCGTGCATTGCCCTTTCTCACCTTGAGAGTTGGTGCAAACTTCGCCGGTGCATCCAAACCCCGTGATACGATACGCTCTATCACACATAAACCTCCTTATAACTTCCTCAAATGTAGTGACCCGACCCGTAATCGGTCAAGTCTCTGTGTAGCTGTACCATCCCAAGATCATGCTGGCACACACAGTACATTGATGCAAAGATTCAAAGTTCAATCACACCTGAATTTATTACACGATTCTCATATCGAGTCTTTATTACAAGATAATAAATTCGGCAGAAGGCCAACTCATGAGAAATAAACTAAATAAAGCTGCGGAAGCGTAGACGAATAGCGAGTCCATCTGACTCCATAGGGCAATCGCCAAGCGTGGATCGTAGCCTCACTCCTGATCGGAAAACTCCTCTGCAACATAAGACGTTGCAGCCGTGTAGGTCAGCATTTTGAATATGCCGGCAAGTCATGAAGAGAGAACAACAATAAAATTACTAATACTATATGCAATTTGGCTGTGGGGCTCTAAGTTTCATTGTTTTGCGAAAAAGCCGGTTTTTCCCTACAACAAGGACTTGTTTGCAATTACTACAAAATGTTGGTAGTTATTGAGATGGTTCCGCCAACCAATGTCTCATTCCCAATTATTAAATAACCCCCTCAATTAATTTATTAAGTTCAATGTTGAGATATCCGAAATACTCCAATTCCAGAGGCTCATTTGTCCGTAACCGGGGACACGGCTAATCGATTAGGTTTTTACTCTACAGAGTCTTGTGCACTTTACCCGCAAGATTCGTTCCCTCCCTTATGTCCTCGCACTGCCTGTTGTTTGAAGACGGGACGAACGAAACAGGGTCTTCCGTAGTGTTTCTCTGGGCCACTGCCGGTGCCCATCCATTCCTACCGTCCTTCTACATCTGCTGGCACCATCCGTCCAGAGTCACGCCTAAGGTCAACCCAGCCAGAGCCCATAATGGCTTGCGGCTGCATAGGTAAGCTTTCGGTCAAGGTGTATCCATCCGTCGCTTCGTGGCTGGGTGAAGCTTTCCGCAAGATGTCATGGCGCTTCTCCATGCATCCCGGCCATCCGCTGGTTTCTCCAGGGTGCCCGTCAACCGTCCTCCACCCAGTAGTGAATTTGAAGTCCATCTTGAGCTTGAAGTCATGGGGTTGTCATCATCTTGACTCTCACATCTCCCTTATGAATCTCTCAACCAACCCCGTCTACGAGCATAGCAAAATGAACTACATCGTCCCGGGCAATGGTAACAAGGGGAATTGGGTTCATCCTACCTCATGATACTACTCAAGAACATAACTTAAAAATTCTCCTACTGCATGCATGGTGGGGAGGAATAATTCTAATGCAACAAAATCATAGGTATTGTAAAACATGATCAAATGACTTGCCTGGCTGACGGTCTTCGAAAGCTAGCGACTCGTAATAGCAGGCTTCGCACTCCAGGAATTCTACCGAGTCAAACAATAGCACAAATAAGTATAGCACAATATAACATAACAGCAAGTTGAAGTAAAACACCCAAGCACTCAAACCAAAACCAAAGAAAAACTCGGAGAAAGCAAATCAAGGTTTTCATCATATCAAGCAACAACTAAGAAATAGTTTTACACAACTAAAACTTTTCTTAACAGAACCTAAGCATTGGTTTTGCTAACTAACAGAAGGGAAAACATCATACAAACTAGGAGCAAAAAGAATCACATCAAAAGCTATTATAGAACTCCTATTATGCCTAAAACAATCCTAGCAAAGAAAATAAAATAAAATTTATTCTACTGTAAATAAAAGTTCATCCTCTGTAGCTACAGAAACTAATCTAAAATAAACTATAACATAGTAAAAAAAATAACTTACTAACTAGAACAGTAGGAAAACAGTAGCTAGCTAAATAAACAAGAAAAACTTGATTTCGACTAAAACTATTTTTTTATTAAATCTAAAATACCCAAACAAGTTCCTACTGCTAGGCATGGACTAAACTAAGCTGTATCAAAAAGAATCACTAAAAAAAATAATCCTAACTCAATTTATGGCAGAAACACTAATCTGTCAAATCTAATATAAATCTATTTTGAATAATTTAAACATGGCTAAACATATTTTCTACAGAAACTACAACAAATTTGAAAACTAACAAAAAAGATTCAACTAAAAACAATAAACCAACTAAAAGAAATAGCAAAAAAAAACAGAACCATTCTGCTAAAACAGAAAAGAAAACTAAAAAAAACTAATCTAGCGCTACTGGGCCGAAACAGTGTGCGTGCTAAGCTAAACAGCGCCTAAGCGTTAAATAACTTATGCGTCTACGGGCTAATAGAAATAAACCATTCGGCCGGTCCAACTAAACCGCAACTTAAAATAAACCAATCTAAACCGATCGACTAAAGAAAAACCAAACTCTTCGATCTAATCTAATCTAACGCGTCGGTTTGAGATCGGACGGCTGCGGGTAACTCCGGCAACTTACAGAGAGTTCGACGGCGACGGCGACTCAGGAGACGACGGCGCGGCGGCTCCGGCGATCGGGGAGGAAGGAGGAGTGGCCGGGGCGGTGCGACGGAGCGAGGGCGTCGTCGGGGTGGTCTTGGTGGAGCTCGGGGGCGACTGGAGCGGCGGGGACGAGGCGGTGCAAAGCCCGGTGCTCTGCAGCTCCGGCGGGCGGCGAATGAGCTCAGGGGCGATGGCTTCGGGGGCTCCTGGACAGGGAGATGATGTCAAGGAGGTGCGTCAAGACGTTGAGGTTCGGGTGAAGATGCTTGGAGGGGCAGAGGGTGCTCACCAGCGTTGGGAGTGGCGGCGAACCGAGGCGGCAGCGGTGAGATGCGTTCGGCGAGGGCGCGAGCTACGGGTGGAGTTGAGCTTAGGGTTCTGGGGGGATCGAGAGAGGAAGCCGAGGGGTTTATATAGGGCATAAGCATGGGCGAGGGGTCGACTCGGGATCACGATCCCAGGAAGATCGGAACCGCGGCGCGCTCTGGACGTGCTCTGGTTCGGTTTCGTGAGCGAGGGGTTGGGGATGAGGGTGGGCCTGGGGCGTCAGCGAAAGAGAGGGGAGGGGCGAGCGGGCGACCGACGCGGAGGGGATTTGGGCGTGGCGCGCTGGGCTGTGGCGGCTCGGGCGCTGGCGGGCTGTCGCCTGCCCCGCTGGCTGGGCCGGTTGGCCTGGCTGGCACCTGGGGCTTTGCCTCTTTTCTTTTTGAATTAGAGAGAAGAGAAAACATAGAAAAATATATATTATTTTTATATAGGACATATATATATATATATATATATATATATCAAAATTCTCAGGGGAAATTATCCTACAACGTGGACATTTTTCCAGGGGCAAAACTCAAACTAAGAAAAACATTTTCTGGAAATCCCAAATAAAATTCAAATTTGAATTCAAACTTTTTGGCAATATGTTTCTTCTGACATTTTTGGAGTGTCATGTTTACTCCTCTCATACTTTTGCTCAAGTATTTGTCAGGCATTGTTTGAAATAAATTCAACTGCCAATTTGAATCCAAATTCCAACAAACTCAAAAGCCTCTGAAATAATTCAAATGTCACTCAATTCAAACAATATGCATAGATGCTTAACTAATAATTGTAAAACATTCCAAATTGAAAATTTGGGATGTTACAAACCTACCCACCTTAAGATGAATCTCGCCCTCGAGATTCGGGTTGGCTAGCAAATAGGTGCGGGTGGTCTCGGCGGAGATCTTCTTCTCGCTCCCAGGTGGCTTCCTCCTCGGAATGATGACTCCACAGAACCTTGCAAAACTTGATGATCTTGCTGTGGGTAACTCTGTTCGCAGTCTCAAGAATTCTGTCAGGTTTCTCCTCGTAAGTCAGATCACTGTCAAGCTGTATGGCTTCTAGGGGCACTGTGTCTCTCAAAGGAATATCGGCCATCTCAGCATGGCATTTCTTCAGCTGGGAAACATGGAAGACATCGTGAACTCCTGACAATCCTTCAGGCAATTCCAGCTTGTATGCAACTTCTCCTCTGCGTTCGAGGATTTTGTAGGGGCCTATAAACCGGGGTGCTAACTTTCCTTTAACACCGAACCTCTTGATTCCTCGAAGTGGGGACACACGGAGATATGCTCGGTCTCCAACTTCATACGTTATCTCCTTGCGTTTACTGTCAGCATAACTCTTCTGTCTCGACTGGGCTATCTTGAGTCTATCTCGAATCAGCTTGACCTTCTCTTCGGAGTCTCTGATAAGATCGGGACCAAAAAGTTTTCGGTCTCCAACACCATCCCACAGCAATGGTGTTCTACACCTCCTTCCGTATAGAGCTTCGAAAGGGGCCATCTTCAGACTGGTCTGATAGCTGCTGTTGTACGAGAACTCTGCGTATGGCAGATTGTCATCCCAGCTAGATCCATAGTCTACCGCGCAAGCTCTCAACATGTCCTCCAGAATCTGGTTGACTCTCTCGGTCTGTCCATCTGTCTGCGGATGAAAAGCTGTACTGAACTCCAGCCTCGTACCCAAAGTTTCATGCAACTGATTCCAAAACTTTGAGGTAAATTGCGTTCCTCTATCTGACACGATACTCCTCGGAACTCCATGCAGACATACGATCCTGGTCATGTATATCTTGGCTAACTTAGCGCTGGTATATGTGGTCTTCACGGGAATGAAATGAGCTACCTTGGTCAAGCGATCAACCACTACCCAGATAGAATCATAACCTGAACGGGTCCTCGGTAATCCTGTGATAAAATCCATTCCAAGTTTTTCCCATTTCCACTCGGGTATCGGCAAAGGTTGAAGTAACCCTGCCGGCTTCTGATGTTCCGCCTTTACTCGCTGACAAACATCGCATACTGCTACGTACTCGGCAATATCCTTCTTCATACCTGTCCACCAGAAACTTTCCTTCAAATCCAGATACATCTTGGTGTTGCCTGGGTGAATCGAGTACGGTGAATCATGGGCCTCCTGAAGAATTAACTTCCTGACCTCTGGGTCATTAGGCACATAGATGCGATCCTCAAACCATAAAGTTCCGTGCTCATCTTCACGAAAACCTTTAGCCTTTCCGTTACTCATCTTTTCCTTTATCTCTGCAATTTCCTTGTCTGTCTTCTGGGCTTCACGGATTCTTTCGGTCAGAGTGGACTGTATATCCAAGGTGGCGACAAATCCTCTCGGTACTATCTCCAGTCGGAGCTCTCTGAGATCGTCGGCTAATTCCTGAGGTAATCCTCCAGCTATGAGGGTGTTCACATAACTTTTACGGCTCAAGGCATCTGCTACAACATTGCCTTCCCTGGGTGATAATGCAATCTCATGTCATAGTCCTTGATCAACTCAAGCCATCTCCTCTGCCTGAGGTTCAATTCCTTCTGCGTGAAAATATACTTCAAGGCTCTTATGATCCGTGTAAACATCACAACTGTTTCCGACAAGGAAATGTCTCCAGGTCTTGAGTGCGTGCACTACGGCTGCTAACTCCAAATCGTGTGTGGCATAATTCATCTCGTGAGGTCGTAGCTGTCTGGAGGTATAAGCTACAACTTTTCCTTCCTGCATGAGTACTCCTCCGAGTCCCTGACGAGAAGCGTCACAATATACCTGGTAATCCTTGTGTATGTCCGGCAAAATCAGCACTGGGGCTGTAACCAAACGTTTCTTCAATTCCTGGAAACTGGCTTCACAATCCTCGGTCCAAATGTACTTGGCGTCCTTCTTCAACAGCTCAGTCATGGGCTTGGCAATCTTCGAGAAATTCTCAATAAACCTTCGATAATATCCTGCGAGTCCGAGAAAACTGCGGATCTCCTTGACTGAGGTGGGTGACTGCCAGTTGGTGACCGATTCGACCTTGGTGGGGTCGACTGCTATTCCTTCTCCTGAAATAACATGTCCGAGGAATCCGACTTCCTTCAGCCAAAATTCACATTTGCTGAACTTGGCATATAACTGATGTTCTCGGAGTTTCTCCAGAACTAGACGCAAATGTTCCTTATGCTCTTCCTCGCTCTTGGAGAAAACCAATATGTCATTGATGAACACCACGACAAACTTGTCCAGATATTCCATAAATACCTTGTTCATCATGCTCATGAAATACGCAGGGGCATTAGTCAATCCGAATGACATGACGGTATACTCATATAAACCATACCTCGTGGTGAAAGCTGTTTTGGGTATATCCTGTTCACGAATCTTCAACTGATGATACCCTGATCGAAGATCGATCTTGGAGAATACCTTGGCTCCAACTAGCTGATCAAATAAACCATTAATCATCGGCAGAGGGTACTTGTTCTTGATGGTCACATCGTTCAATGAACGATAATCCACAACCATTCTCAGGGTTCCATCCTTCTTCTCTACCAAAAGAACTGGGGCTCCCCAAGGTGACGAGCTTGGCCGAATATATCCTTCTCCAATAGCTCCTTAATTTGCTTCTTGATCTCTTCCAAATCATTCGGGGGCATCCGATAGGGTCTCTTGGATATTGGGGCTGTGCCGGGCAATAACTCAATCAAAAACTCAATGTCTCTGTCCGGTGGCATTCCTGGTAATTCCTCTGGAAACACATCGGGAAAATCTTGCACTACGGGCACTTCCTCCTGAACAACACCCGTGAGGGAATTCACCCGATTCTTCATCGGTGTGCGTCTGGATACATACTTGATCCTCTTCTGCTCCGGGGTGGTGAGAAAAATCGTCTTGCGGGCACAGTCGATGTTTCCTTCAAACTTGGTCAACCAATCCATGCCTAGGATTACGTCCAATCCCTGGGATTCCAATACTATGAGGTCTGCGGGAAAATCATGATTTCCAATGCTGAGGGTCGAATGACAGCCTAAGCCTGCCGTCATCTCTCCTCCTGGGGAAGTGACCTGAAGCGGGGTTCTAAGGGTTCTAGTGGGCAACCCGTACTTTTCCACAACTACCCTTGATATGAATGAATGCGTTGCACCGGAATCAAAGAGTACCAATACTGGATGTGAATTGAATAAAAACTTACCAACCACAGTGTCTGGCTGATCATAGACGTCCTCCACGTCAAGGTGATTCACCTGAGCATGAGGAAAAGGGTTGGGCTTCTTTGCTGAGCTTCCATTGCCATTGCCATTTCCATTCCTCTGCTTGGCCTCTGAACAATCGGTGGCATAGTGTCCTGTCTTCTGGCACTTGAAACAGGTGATATGACTCAGATCCTTCTGAGCCGGGGCAGGACGATGCTGGTTGCCATTGCCTGACTTGGAGTTATTGTCGTGGTTGCGGTTGTTCCCATTCCCTCCATGGTTATGTCCTACATGAGTGTGATGGGTATGCCCTCCCGAGTATGGGGCATAACGGAGCTTCTGCTGAGCTCCGGAGTTGTACTTCCCCTGGCCATACTTCCGCTTGCGGCTATCAATCTGCTGCTGCTTGCCTTCAAGTATGGTGGCCTTGTCTACCAGCTCTTGGTAGTTGTTGAAGGTAGCCACCATTAGCTGCATTCCCAGCTCATCATTGAGTCCCTCGAGAAACTTCTCCTGCTTTGCGGCATCTGTGGCCACATCATCTGGGGCATAGCGAGATAACTCCCTGAACTCATCCACGTACTGCCCCACAGTACGGTTCCCCTGGCATAAGTTGCGGAACTCACGCTTCTTCAGACTCATGGCTCCAGCTGAGACATGAGCGGTGCGGAAAGTCTGCTGGAACTGATCCCATGTCATGGTGGCGACCGGATAAGTGGTGGTGTAGTTATCCCACCAAGAGGCTGCAGGTCCATCAAGCTGATGTGCGGCAAAGCGCACCTTCTCTGCATCTGTGCATCCAGCAGTGGCTAACTCCCTTCCGACCTTGTGGAGCCAATCATCGGCCACAATCGGCTCAGTGCTGCTAGAGAACACTGGCGGATTCAGCCTTAGGAAGCGGGTCAAGTTGTCAACAGGGGGTGGTGGCGGTGGATTGTTGTTGTTGTTCTGGTTCTGGATGAGCATCTGCATCAGGGCATTCTGCTGCTGGATCAGCTGGGTGAGCTCTGGCGGAAAGTTGAAAGCGGGGTCACGTCTCGGAGGCATCTGGTGTTTTGGAGTGGATGAGAAATTAGAATAGAACAAGGGTCTAATGAGAAAATAGCACTACCCATATGAATGCACAATCATAATCACACCAATCATTTATTCATTCATCTCAAACAAGGTTCCACCTCGGATTACAAAATCTCGCGACTAATCGAAAAATAACGGCCTAACTGATCGACGAAAAAAATATATAACATGGCGGTCGACTAAATGTCTTCATCAATTATCCTTGCGTCCTCCGGTGCGGCGTCCTCCGGTGCGGCGCCTCCTCTTGCGGCTTCCTTCGGTGGAGCTCTCTTCATAATCCCGGTCATTGCTCACGAGGGGTCCATCATCTCCACTCGGAAAAAGGTCTTCTCCCAGGTCCATTTTCTCCCCCAGTGTGGCAATATATTTATCCCGGTCCTCGATTCTATCCATAAAATCCTTGACTTCTTCTTCATGTTCAAGGAAGTCCGCGCGTGCCTTCTCCTCCAGTTCCAGTTCACAGAACAACATCCTCCTGTGTACCTTCGATTTTCGGCGCGTCTCGATTTCCCGGTTCCTGATGAGACTCTCCAAGTCTTGGACATATGAAAGAATGGAGTCGTCCTCTACGGTACGGATGATATCTCCATTCCTAGCTCTGTGAGAAATCATGGCGAGGTCTGATGGGTCGAGCTCGGCCCTGTACTCTTCTCGGAGATGTCCAAGTGCATGATAAATCGCCATGTCTCTTCCGAGGATCCAAGTGAAATCGGTAAACTCAAAGTCAATGGGCTCTGAATGTCCTCCGAAGGTCCTCCCTGGAATGTGCACCTTAATCCTGTAGCGGGTATCCGTCGGAAGTGCATTGGTAGGCTTCCCGGTGATTGAGGGCAGAGCAATCTTCAGCTTCTTCACGATCTGAACCAGCTTCTTGCCGAGAAGCATCGTCTCATCTGGCTGGCAAAACTCCGGTAGCAGAACTGGGGTGAACTCGGCGGCCATCTAGAATGTTGAAAATCGGATGAGAAGTCAGAAATGAACAGGGGAGAATTACGGAATGATAAGGACATAAATTAAAATAGTCTCTTCCTATGGCTTTCCGATCCTAGGGGTTACGTCCTACGGTCAGCGTGTGCTCTGATACCATCTCTGTAGCGACCCGACCCGAAATCGGTCAAGTCTGTGTGTAGCTGTACCATCCCAAGATCATGCTGGCACACACAGTACATTGATGCAAAGATTCAAAGTTCAATCACACCTGAATTTATTACACGATTCTCATATCGAGTCTTTATTACAAGATAATAAATTCGGCCGAAGGCCAACTCATGAGAAATAAACTAAATAAAGCTGCGGAAGCGTAGACGAATAGCAAGTCCATCCGACTCCATAGGGCAATCGCCAAGCGTGGATCGTAGCCTCACTCCTGATCGGAAAACTCCTCTGCAACATAAGACGTTGCAGCCGTGTAGGTCAGCATTTTGAATATGCCAGCAAGTCATGAAGAGAGAACAACAATAAAATTACTAATACTACATGCAATTTGGCTGTGGAGCTCTAAGTTTCATTTTTTTGTGAAAAAGCAGGTTTTTCCCTACAACAAGGACTTGTTTGCAATTACTACAAAATGTTGGTAGTTATTGAGATGGTTCCGCCAACCAATGTCTCATTCCTAATTATTAAATAACCCCCTCAATTAATTTATTAAGTTCAGTGTTGAGATATCCGAAATACTCCAATTCCAGAGGCTCATTTGTCCATAACCGGGGACACGGCTAATCGATTAGGTTTTTACTCTGCAGAGTCTTGTGCACTTTACCCGCAAGATTCGTTCCCTCCCTTATGTCCTCACACTGCCTGTTGTTTGAAGACGGGACGAACGAAACATGGTCTTCCGTAGTGTTTCTCTGGGCACTGCCGGTGCCCATCCATGTCCTACCGTTCTTCTACATCTGCTGGCATCGTTCGTCCAGAGTCACGCCTAAGGTCAACCCAGCCAGAGCCCATAATGGCTTGCGGCTACATAGGTAGGCTTTCGGTCAAGGTGTATCCATCCGTCTCTTCGTGGCTGGGTGAAGCTTTCCGCAAGATGTCATGGCGCTTCTCCATGCATCCCGGCCATCCGCTGGTTTCTCCAGGGTGCCCGTCAACCGTCCTCCACCCAGTAGTGAATTTGAAGTCCATCTTGAGTTTGAAGTCATGGGGTTGTCATCATCTTGACTCTCACATCTCCCTTATGAATCTCCCAACCAACCCCGTCTACGAGCATAGCAAAATGAACTACATCATCCCGGGCAATGGTAACAAGGGGAATTGGGTTCATCCTACCTCATGATACTACTCAAGAACATAACTTAAAATTCTGCTACTACATGCATGGTGGGGAGGAATAATTCTAATGCAACAAAATCATAGTTATTGTAAAACATGATCAGATGACTTGCCTGGCTGACGGTCTTCGAAAGCTAGCGACTCGTAATAGCAGGCTTCACACTCTTGGAATTCTACCGAGTCAAACAGTAGCACAAATAAGTATAGCACAATATAACATAACAGCAAGTTCAAGTAAAACACTCAAGCACTCAAACCAAAACCAAAGAAAAACTCGGAGAAAGCAAATCAAGGTTTTCATCATATCAAGCAACAACTAAGAAATAGTTTTACACAACTAAAACTTTTATTAAAAGAACCTAAGCATTGGTTTTGCTAACTAACAGAAGGGAAAACATCATACAAACTAGGAGCAAAAAGAATCACATCAAAAGCTATTATAGAACTCCTATTATGCCTAAAACAATCCTAGCAAAGAAAATAAAATAAAATTTTTATTCTATTGTAAATAAAAGTTCATCCTGTGTAGCTACAGAAACTAATCTAAAATAAACTATAACATAGTAAAAAAAATAACTTACTAACTAGAACAGTAGGAAAACAGTAGCTAGCTAAATAAACAAGCAAAACTTGATTTCAACTAAAACTATTTTTTTATTAAATCTAAAATACCCAAACAAGTTCCTATTGCTAGGCATGGACTAAACTAAGCTCTATCAAAAAGAATCACAAAAAAATAATAATCCTAACTCAATTTATGGCAGAAACACTAATCTGTCTAAATCTAATATAAAACTATTTTTAATAATTTAAACATGGCTAAACATATTTTCTACAGAAACTACAACAAATTTGAAAACTAACAAAAAACAATCAACTAAAAACAATAAACCAACTAAAAGAAATAGCAAAAAAAAACAGAACCATTCTGCTAAAACAGAAAAGAAAACTAAAAAGAAAAAAACTAATCTAGCGCTACTGGGCTGAAACAGTGTGCGTGCTAAGCTAAACAGCGCCTAAGCGTTAAATAACTTATACGTCTACGGGCTAACAGAAATAGACCATTCGGCCGGTCCAACTAAACTGCAACTTAAAATAAACCAATCTAAACCGATCCACTAAGAAAAACCAAACTCTTCGATCTAATCTAATCTAACGCGTCGGTTTGAGATCGGACGGCTGCGGGTAACTCCGGCAACTTACAGAGAGTTCGACGGCGACGGCGACTCGGGAGACGACGGCGCGGCAGCTCCGGCGATCGGGGAGGAAGGAGGAGTGGCCGGGGCGGTGCGGCGGAGCGAGGGCGTCGTCGGGGTGGTCTTGGTGGAGCTCGGGGGCGACTGGAGCGGCGGGGACGAGGCGGTGCAGAGCCTGGTGCTCTGCAGCTCCGGCGGGCGGCGAACGAGCGCAGGGGCGACGGCTTCGGGGGGCTCCTGGACAGGGGGATGATGTCAAGGAGGTGCGTCAAGAAGTTGAGGTTCGGGTGAAGATGCTTGGAGGGGCAGAGGGTGCTCACCGGCGTCGGTAGTGGCGGCGAACCGAGGCGGCGGCGGTGAGATGCGTTCGGCGAGGGCGCGAGCTACGGGTGGAGTTGAGCTTAGGGTTCTGGGGGGATCGAGAGAGGAGGCCGAGGGGTTTATATAGGGCATAAGCGTGGGCGAGGGGTGGACTCGGGATCACGATCCCAGGAAGATCGGAACCGAGGCGCGCTCTAGACGTGCTCTGGTTCGGTTTCGTGAGCGAGGGGTTGGGGATGATGGCGGGCCCGGGGCGTCAGCGAGAGAGAGAGGGGAGGGGCGAGCGGGCGACCGAGGCGGAGGGGATTTGGGCGTGGCGCACTGGGCTGCGGCGGCTCGGGCGCTGGCGGGCTGGCGCCTGCCCCGCTGGCTGGGCCGGTTGGCCTGGCTGGCACCTGGGGCTTTGCCTCTTTTCTTTTTGAATTAGAGAGAAGAGAAAACATAGAAAAATATATATTATTTTTATATAGGACATATATATATCAAAATTCTCAGGGGAAATTATCCTACAACGTGGACATTTTTCCAGGGGTAAAACTCAAACTAAGAAAAACATTTTCTGGAAATCCCAAATAAAATTCAAATTTGAATTCAAACTTTTTGGCAATATTTTTCTTCTGAAATTTTTGGAGTGTCATGTTTACTCCTCTCATACTTTTGCTCAAGTATTTGTCAGGCATTGTTTGAAATAAATTCAACTGCCAATTTGAATCCAAATTCCAACAAACTCAAAAGCCTCTGAAATAATTCAAATGTCACTCAATTCAAACAATATGCATAGATGCTTAACTAATAATTGTAAAACATTCCAAATTGAAAATTTGGGATGTTACATCAAAACAGCAACCATACCTAACTATTATGGCCTTTCCATAGCCATTCCGAGATATATTGCCATGCAACTTTCCACCGTTCCATTTATTATGACGCGCATCATCATTGTCATATTGCCTTGCATGATCATGTAGTTAACATCGTATTTGTGGCAAAGCCACCATGCATAATTTATCATACATGTCACTCTTGATTCATTGCCCATCCCGGTACACCGCCGGAGACATTTAGATAGAGTCATATTTTGTTCTAGTATCGAGTTGTAATCATTGAGTTGTAAATAAATAGAAGTGTGATGATCATCATTAATAGAGCATTGTCCAAAAAAAGGGAAAGGCCAAATAGAAAAAAAGAAAGGCCCAAAAAAAGAGAAATAAAAAGGAGACAATGCTACTATCTCTTTTTTCAGACTTGTGCTTCAAAGTAGCACCATGATCTTTATGATAGAGAGGCTCTTGTTTCGTCACTTTCATATACTAGTGGGAATTTTTCATTATAGAACTTGACTTGTATATTCCAACAATGGGCTTCCTCAAATGCCCTAGGTCTTCGTGAGCAAGCAAGTTGGATGCACACCCACTTAGTTTCTTTTGTTGAGCTTTCATTCATTTATAGCTCTAGTGCATCCGTTGCATGGCAACCCCTACTCCTTGCATTGACATCAATTGATGGGCATCTCTCTAGCCCATTGATTAGCCGCGTCAATGTGAGACTTTCTCTTTTTTTGTCTTCTCCACACAACCCCCATCATCATACTCTATTCCACCTATAGTGCTATATCCATGGCTCACGCTCATGTATTGCGTGAAAGTTGAAAAAAGTTTGAGATTACTAAAGTATGAAACAATTGCTTGGCTTGTCATCGGGGTTGTGCATGATGAGAGCATTCTTGTGTGATGAAAATGGAGCATGACCAAACTATATGATTTTGTAGGGATGAACTTTCTTTAGCCATGTTATTTTGAGAAGACATAATTGCTTAGTTAGTATGCTTGAAGTATTATTATTTTTATGTCAATATTAAACTTTTATCTTGAATCTCTCGGATCTGAACATTCATGCCAAAATAAAGATAATTACCTAGAAAATTATGCTAGGTAGCATTCCACATCAAAAATTCTGTTTTTATCATTTACCTACTCGAGGACGAGCAGGAATTTAGCTTGGGGATGCTTGATACGTCTCCAACGTATCTATAATTTTTGATTGTTCTATGCTATTATATTATCTGTTTTGGATGTTTAATGGGCTTTATTATACACTTTCATATTATTTTTGGGACTAACCTATTAACCGAAGGCCCAGTGCAAATTGCTGTTTTTTTTACCTATTTCAGTGTTTCGCAGAAAAGGAATATCAAAAGGAATCCAAACGGAATGAAACCTTCGGGAGAGTGATTTTTTTGGAATAAACGTGATTCAGAATACTTGGAGTGGACGTCAAGAAAGAAGCAAGGAGGCCACGAGGCAGGGAGGCGCACCTGCCCCCCACCCTCGTGGGCCCGTCGCAGCTCCACCGACCTACTTCTTCCTGTTGGGGAACGTAGTAATTTTAAAAAAAATCCTACACACACGCAGGATCATGGTGATGCATAGCAACGAGAGGGGAGAGTGTTGTCCACGTACCCTCGTAGACCGTAAGCGGAAGCGTTATGAGAACGCGGTTGATGCAGTTGTACGTCTTCACGATCGGACCGATCTAAGTACCGGACGCACGGCACCTCCGAGTTCAGCACACGTTCAGCTCGGTGACGTCCCACGAACTCCGATCCAGCAGAGCTTCGAGGGAGAGTTCCGTCAGCACAATGGCATGATGACGGTGATGATGATGCTACCGACGCAGGGCTTCGCCTAAGCACCGCTACGATATGACCGAGGTGGATTATGGTGGAGGGGGGCACCGCACACGGCTAAAATATCAATGATCAATTTGTGTGTCTCCAAGGGGTGCCCCCCTCCCGGTATATAAAGGAGTGGAGGAGGGGGAGGGGGCCGGCCTCCTATGGCGCGCCCCATGAGGAGTCCTACTCCCACCGGGAGTAGGACTCCCCCCTTCCAAGTAGGAGTAGGAGAGGGGAAGGAAGGGAGAGAGGGAGAGAAGGAAAGGGGGGTGCCGCCGCCCCCTCCTTGTCCAATTCGGACTAGAGGGGGAGGGGCACGCAGCTGCCCTGGCCGCCCCTCCTCTTCTCCCACTAAGGCCCATTAGGCCCAATATACTCCCCGGGGGGTTCCGGTAACCCCCCGGTACTCCGGTATATGTCCGAAACCTCCCGAAACACTTCCGGTGTCCGAACATAGTCGTCCAATATATCGATCTTTACGTCTCGACCATTTCGAGACTCCTCATCATGTCCGTGATCATATCCGGGACTCCGAACTACCTTCGGTACATCAAAACACAAAAACTCATAATACCGATCGTCACCGAACGTTGAGCGTGCGGACCCTATGGGTTCGAGAACTATGTAGACATGACCGAGACACGTCTCCGGTCAATAACCAATAGCGGAAGTTGGATGTTCATATTGGCTCCTACATATTCTACGAAGATCTTTATCGGTCAAACCGCATAACAACATACGTTGTTCCCTTTGTCATCGGTATGTTACTTGCCCGAGATTCGATCGTCGGTATCTCAATACCTAGTTCAATCTCGTTACCGGCAAGTCTCTTTACTCGTTCCGTAATACATCATCCCGCAACTAACTCATTAGTTGCATTGCTTGCAAGGCTTATAGTGATGTGTATTACCGAGAGGGCCTAGAGATACCTCTCCGACAATTGGAGTGACAAATCCTAATCTCGATCTATGCCAACCCAACTAGTACCTTCGGAGACACCTGTAGAGCACCTTTATAATCACCCAGTTACGTTGTGACGTTTGGTAGCACACAAAGTGTTCCTCCGGTATTCGGGAGTTGCATAATATCATAGTCATAGGAACATGTATAAGTCATGAAGAAAGCAATAGCAATATACTAAACGATCAAATGCTAAGCTAACGGAATGGGTCAAGTCAATCACATCATTCTCTAATGATGTGATCCCGTTAATAAAATGACAACTCATGTCTATGGCTAGGAAACTTAACCATCTTTGATTCAACGAGCTAGTCAAGTAGAGGCATACTAGTGACACTCTGTTTGTCTATGTATTCACACATGTATCAAGTTTCCGGTTAATACAATTCTAGCATGAATAATAAACATTTATCATGAAATAAGGAAATAAATAATAACTTTATTATTGCCTCTAGGGCATATTTCCTTCAGTCTCCCACTTGCACTAGAGTCAATAATCTAGTTCACATTGCCATGTGATTCAACACCAATAGTTCACATCACCATGTGATTAACACCCATAGTTCACATCGTCATGTGACCAACACCCCAAGGGTACTAAGGTGTGATCATGTTTTTCTTGTGAGAGAAGTTTAGTCAACGGGTCTACCATATTCAGATCCGTATGTATTTTGCAAATTTCTATGTCAACAATGCTCTGCACGGAGCTACTCTAGCTAATTGCTCCCACTTTCAATATGTATCCAGATTGAGACTTAGAGTCATCTGGATCAGTGTCAAAACTTGCATCGACGTAACCCTTTACGACGAACCTTTTGTCACCTCCATAATCGAGAAACATATCCATATTCCACTAAGGATAATTTTGACCACTGTCCAGTGATCTACTCCTAGATCACTATTGTACTCCCTTGCCAAACTCAGTGTAGGGTATACAATAGGTCTGGTACACAGCATGGCATACTTTATAGAACCTATGGCTGAGGCATAGGGAATGACTTTCATTCTCTCTCTATCTTCTGTCGTGGTCGGGCTTTGAGTCTTACTCAACTTCACACCTTGCAACACAGGCAAGAACTCCTTTGACTGTTCCATTTTGAACTACTTCAAAATCTTGTCAAGGTATGTACTCATTGAAAAAACTTATCAAGCGTCTTGATCTATCTCTATAGATCTTGATGCTCGATATGTAAGCAGCTTTACCGAGGTCTTTCTTTGAAAAACTCCTTTCAAAAACTCCTTTATGCTTTCCAGAAAATTCTACATTATTTCCGATCAACAATATGTCATTCACATATACTTATCAGAAATGTTGTAGTGCTCCCACTCACTTTCTTGTAAATATAGGCTTCACCGCAAGTCTGTATAAAACTATATGCTTTGATCACACTATCAAAATGTTTATTCCAACTCCGAGATGCTTGCATCAGTCCATAGATGGATCGCTGGTGCTTACACACTTTGTTAGCATCTTTTGGATTGACAAAACCTTCTGGTTGCATCATATACAACTTTTCTTTAAGAAATCCATTAAGGAATGTAGTTTTGACATCCATTTGCCAAATTTCATAAAATGCAGCAATTGCTAACATGATTCGGACAGACTTTAAGCATTGATACGAGTGAGAAACTCTCATCGTAGTCAACACCTTGAACTTTTCGACAACCTTTTGCGACAATTCTAGCTTTGTAGATAGTAACACTACTATCAGCGTCCGTCTTCCTCTTAAAGATCCATTTAATCTCAATGGCTCGCCGATCATCGGGCAAGTCAATCAAAGTCCACACTTTGTTCTCATACATGGATCCCATCTCAGATTTCATGACCTCAAGCCATTTCGCGGAATCTGGGCTCATCATCACTTCCTCATAGTTCGTAGGTTCGTCATGGTCAAGTAACATGACCTCCAGAACAGGATTACCGTACCATTCTTGTGTGGATGTCATTCTGGTTGACCTACGAGGTTCGGTAGTAACTTGATCTGAAGTTACATGATCTTCATCATTAGCTTCCTCACTAATTGGTGTAGGAGTCACAAGAACAGATTTCTGTGATGAACTACTTTCCAATAAGGGAGCAGGTACAGTTACCTCATCAAGTTCTACTTTCCTCCCACTCACTTCTTTCGCGAGAAACTCCTTCTCTAGAAAGGATCCATTTTTAGAAACAAATGTCTTGCCTTCGGATCTGTGATAGAAGGTGTACCCAACTGTCTCTTTTGGGTATCCTATGAAGACACATTTCTCTGATTTGGGTTTGGGCTTATCAGGATGAAACTTTTTCACATAAGCATCGCAACCCCAAACTTTAAGAAACGACAACTTTGGTTTCTTGCCAAACCAGAGTTCATATGGTGTCGTCTCAATGGATTTAGATGGTGCCCTATTTAACGTGAATGCAGCTGTCTCTAATGCATAACCCAAAACGATAGTGGTAAATCGGTAAGAGACATCATAGATTGCACCATATCCAATAAAGTACGGTTACGATGTTCGGACACACCATTACGCTGTGGTTTTCCAGGTGGTGTGAGTTGCGAAACTATTCCGCATTGTTTCATATGACGACCAAACTCATAACTCAAATATTCTCCTCCACGATCAGATCATAGAAACTTTATTTTCTTGTTACGTTGATTTTCCACTTCACTCTGAAATTATATGAACTCTTCAAATGTTTCAGACTTATGTTTCATCAAGTAGATATACCCATATCTTCTCAAATCATCTGTGAAGGTCAGAAAATAATGATACCCGCCGCGAGCCTCAACACTCATCGGATCGCATACATCAGTATGTATTATTTCCAATAAGTCAGTTGTTCACTCCATTGTTCCGGAGAACGGAGTCTTAGTCATCTTTCCCATAAGGCATGGTTCGCAAGCATCAAGTGATTGCAAAATCCCATCAGCATGGAGTTTCTTCATGCGCTTTACACCAATATGACCTAAACGGCAGTGCCACAAATAAGTTGCACTATCATTATTAACTTTGCATCTTTTGGATTCAATATTACGAATATGTGTATCACTACGATCGAGATCCAACAAACCATTTTCATTGGGTGTATGACCATAGAAGGTTTTATTCATGTAAACAGAACAACAATTATTCTCTAACTTAAATGAATAACCGTATTGCAATAAACATGATCAAATCATATTCATGCTCAACGCAAACACTAAATAACACTTTATTTAGGTTCAACACTAATCCCGAAAGTGTAGGGAGTGTGCGATGATGATCATATCAATCTTGGAACTACTTCCAACACACATCGTCACCTCGCCCTTAACTAGTTTCTGTTTATTCTGCAACTCCCATTTCGAGTTAGTATTCTTAGCAACTGAACCAGTATCAAATGTCGAGGGGTTGCTATAAACACTAGTAAAGTACACATCAGTAACATGTATATCCAATATACCTTTGTTCACTTTGCCATCCTTCTTATCCGCCAAAGATCTAGGGTAGTTCCACTTCCAGTGACCATTTCCTTTGCAGTAGAAGCACTCATTTTCAGGCTTGGGTCTAGCTTTGGGCTTCTTCACGGGAGCAGCAACTTGCTTGCTGTTCTTTTTGAAGTTCCCCTTCTTCCCTTTGCCCTTTTCTTGAAACTAGTGGTCTTGTCAACCATCAACACTTGATGCTTTTCTTGATTTCTACCTTCGTCGATTTCAGCATCACGAAGAGCTTGGGAATCGTTTCCGTTATCCCTTGCATATTATAGTTTATCACGAAGTTCTAGTAACTTGGTGATAGTGACTAGAGAACTATGTCAATCACTATCTTATCTGGAAGATTAACTCCCACTTGATTGAAGTGATTGTAGTACTCAGACATTCTGAGCACATGCTCACTAGCTGAGCTATTCTCCTCCATCTTGTAGACAAAGTACTTGTCAAAGGTCTCATACCTTTCGACATGGGCATGAGTCTGAAATACTAATTTCAACTCTTTGGAACATCTCATATGCTCCGTGGCGTTTAAAAAACGTCTTTGAAGCCCCGATTCTAAGCCGTAAAGTATGGTGCACTAAACTATCAAGTAGTCATCATATCAAGCTTGCCAAACGTTCATAACGTCTTCATTTGCTCCTGCAATCCGTCTGTCACCTAACGGTGCATTAAGGACATAATTCTTCTGTGCAGCAATGAGGATAATCCTCAGATCACGGATCCAATCTGCATCATTGCTACTAACATCTTTCAACTTAGTTTTCTCTCGGAACATATCAAAAATAAAACAGGGGAGCTAAACGCGAGCTATTGATCTACAACATAGATATGCTAATAGTACCAGGACTAAGTTCATGATAAATTAAAGTTCAATTAATCATATTACTTAAGAACTCCCACTTAGATAGACATCCCTCTAATCATCTGAGTGATCACGTGATCCATATCAACTAAACCATGTCCGATCATCACGTGAGATGGAGTAGTTTTGAATGGTGAACATCACTATGTTGATCATATCTTCTATATGATTCACGCTCGACCTTTCGGTCTCCAGTGTTCCGAGGCCATATCTGCATATGCTAGGCTCGTCAAGTTTAACCCGAGTATTCTACGTGTGCAAAACTGGCTTGAACCCATTGTATGTGAACGTAGAACTTATCACACCCGATCATCACGTGGTGTCTCAGCACGAAGAACTATCGCAACGGTGCATACTCAGGGAGAACACTTGTACCTTAAAATTTAGTGAGAGATCATCTTATAATGCTACCGTCGAACTAAGCAAAATAAGATGCATAAAGGATAAACATCACATGAAATCAATATAAGTGATATGATATGGCCATCATCATCTTGTGCCTTTGATCTCCATCTCCAAAGCACCGTCATGATCACCATCGTCACCGGCGCGACACCTTGATCTCCATCGTGGCATCGTTGTCGTCTCGCCAACTATTGCTTCTACGACTACCGCTAGCGCTTAGTGATAAAGTAAAGCAATTACATTGTGATTGCATTTCATACAATAAAGCGACAACCATATGGATCCTGCCAGTTGACGATAACTCTGTTACAAAACATGATCATCTCATACAATAAAATTTAGCATCATGTCTTGACCATATCACATCACAGCATGCCCTGCAAAAACAAGTTAGACGTCCTCTACTTTGTTGTTGCAAGTTTTACGTGGCTGCTACGGGCTTAGCAAGAACCGTTCTTACCTACGCATCAAAACCACAACGATATTTTGTCAAGTATGTGCTGTTTTAAACTTCACAAGGACCGGGCGTAGCCACACTCGATTCAACTAAAATTGGAGAAACTGACACCCGCCAGCCACCTGTGTGCGAAGCACGTCGGTAGAACCAGTCTCGCGTACGCGTACGCGTACTGTCGGTCCACGCCGCTTCATCCAACAATACCGCCGAATCAAAGTGTGACATGCTGGTAAGCAGTATGACTAGTATCGCCCACAACTCACTTGTGTTCTACTCGTGCATATAACATCTACGCATAAACCTGGCTTGGATGCCACTGTTGGGGAACGTAGTAATTTCAAAAAATTTACTACGCACATGCAAGATCATGGTGATGCATAGCAACGAGAGGGGAGAGTGTCGTCCACGTACCCTCGTAGACCGTAAGCGGAAGCGTTATGAGAATGCGGTTGATGTAGTCATACGTCTTCACGATCAGACCGATCCAAGTACCGAACGCAAGGCACCTCCGAGTTCAACACACGTTCAGCTCGGTGACGTCCCATGAACTCCGATCCATCAGAGCTTCGAGGGAGAGTTCCATCAGCACGACGGCGTGATGACGGTGATGATGATGCTACCGACGCAGGGCTTCGCCTAAGCACCGCTACGATATGACCGAGGTGGATTATGGTGGAGGGGGGCACCGCACATGGCTAAAAGATCAATGATCAATTGTTGTGTCTCCAAGGGTGCCCCCTCCCCGTATATAAAGGAGTGGAGGAGGGGGAGGGGCCGGCCTCCTATGGCGCGCCCCATGAGGAGTCCTACTCCCACCGGGAGTAGGACTCCCCCTTCCAAGTAAGAGTAGGAGAGGGGAAGGAAGGGAGAGAGGGAGAGAAGGAAAGGGGGGCGCCGCCGCCCCCCTCCTTGTCCAATTCGGACTAGAGGGGGAGGTGATGTCTACTACATAACCTTCTTCTTGTAGACATTGTTGGGCCTCCAAGTGCAGAGGTTTGTAGGACAGTAGCAAATTTCCCTCAAGTGGATGACCAAAGGTTTATCAATCCGTGGGAGGCGTAGGATGAAGATGGTCTCTCTCAAGCAACCCTGCAACCAAATAACAAAGAGTCTCTTGTGTCCCCAACACACCCAATACAATGGTAAATTGTATAGGTGCACTAGTTCGGCGAAGAGATGGTGATACATGTGCAATATGGATGGTCGATATAGGTTTTTGTAATATGAAAATATAAAAACAGCAAGGTAACAAGTGGTAAAAGTGAGCACAAACGGTATTGCAGTATGTAGAAGCATATGATCCTCTCTCATAATAATTTTCAGTAGCATCATGAATGAATTCAACCATATAACCATCACATAAAGCATTTTTTTCATGATCTACTTGCATAATTTTTTTACTACTCTCCACATAAGCAAATTTATTCTTATCAATAGTAGTGGGAGCAAACTCAACAAAATAACTATCATGTGAAGCATAATCCAATTGAAAATTAAAATCATGATGACAAGTTTCATGGTTATCCTTATTCTTTTATAGCATACGTGTCATCACAATAATCATCATAAATAGGAGGCATGCTTTCATCATAATAAATTTGCTCATCAAAACTTGGGGGACGAAACATATCATCTTCATCAAACATAGCATCCCCAAGCTTGTGGCCTTGCATATCATTATCATCATGGGTATTCAAAGAATTCATACTAACAACATTGCAATCATGCTCATCATTCACATATTTTATGCCAAGCATTCTATGTAATTCTTCTTCTAGTACTTGAGCACAATTATCGGAATCCTTATTTTCACGAAAGACATTAAAAGATGAAGCATATGAGGCACTCTCAATTCCATTCTTTTGTAGTTTTCTTTTATAGACTAAACTAGTGATAAATCAAGAAACTAAAAGATTCGATTGCAAGATCTAAAGATATACCTTCAAGCACTCACCTCCCCGGCAACGGCGCCAGAAAAGAGCTTGATGTCTACTACACAACTTTCTTCTTGTAGACGTTGTTGGGCCTCCAAGTGTAGAGGTTTGTAGGACAGTAGCAAATTTCCCTCAAGTGGATGACCTAAGGTTTATCAATCCGTGGGAGGCGTAGGATGAAGATGGTCTCTCTCAAGCAACCCTGCAACCAAATAACAAAGAGTCTCCTGTGTCCCCAACACACCCAATACAATGGTAAATTGTATAGGTGCACTAGTTCGGCGAAGAGATGGTGATACAAGTGCAATATGGATGGTAGATATAGGTTTTTGTAATCTGAAACTATAAAAACAGCAAGGTAACAAGTGGTAAAAGTGAGCACAAACGGTATTGCAATGCGTTGAAAGAAGGCCTAGGGTTCATACTTTCACTAGTGCAAGTTCTCTCAACAATAATAACATAACTGGATCATATAACTATCCCTCAACGTGCAACAAAGAGTCACTCCAAAGTCACTAATAGCGGAGAACAAACGAAGAGATTATTGTAGGGTACAAAACCACCTCAAAGTTATCCTTTCTAATCGATCTATTCAAGAGTCCGTAGTAAAATAACACGAAGCTATTCTTTCCATTCGATCTATCATAGAGTTCATACTAGAATAACACCTTAAGATACAAATCAACCAAAACCCTAATGTCACCTAGATACTCCAATGTCACCTCAAGTATCCGCGGGCATGATTATACGATATGCATCACACAATCTCAGATTCATCTATTCAAACCAACACAAAGAACTTCAAAGAGTGCCCCAAAGTTTCTACCGGAGAGTCAAGACGAAAACGTGTGCCAACCCCTATGCATAAGTTCACAAGGTCACTAAACCCGCAAGTTGATCACCAAAACATACATCAAGTAGATCACGTGATATCCCATTGTCACCACAGATAAGCACATGCAAGACATACATCAAGTGTTCTCAAATCCTTAAAGACTCAATCCGATAAGATAACTTCAAAGGGAAAACTCAATCCATTACAAGAGAGTAGAGGGGGAGAAACATCATAAGATCCAACTATAATAGCAAAGCTCGCGATACATCAAGATCGTACCACCTCAAGAACACGAGAGAGAGAGAGAGATCAAACACATAGCTACTGGTACATACCCTCAGCCCCGAGGGTGAACTACTCCCTCCTCGTCATGGAGAGCGCCGGGATGATGAAGATGGCCACCGGTGAGGGATCCCCCCTCCGGCAGGGTGCCGAAACAGGGTCCCGATTGGTTTTTGGTGACTACAAAGGCTTGCGGCGGCGGAACTCCCTATCTATTCTGTTCCCCGAAGTTTTTAGGGTATATGGATATATATAGGCGAAAGAAGTCGGTCAGGGGAGCCACGAGGGGCCCACGAGGGTGGAGGGCGCGCCCAGGGGGTGGGTGCGCCTCCCTGCCTCGTGCCTTCGTCGTTGCTTCCCTTACGTAGACTCCAAGTCTTCTAGATTGCTTCCGTTCCAAAAATAACTCTCCCGAAGGTTTTATTCCGTTTGGACTCCGTTTGATATTCCTTTTCTGCGAAACACTGAAACAAGGAGAAAACAGAAACTCGCACTGGGCTCTGGGTTAATAGGTTAGTCCCAAAAATAATATAAAAGTGCATAGTAAAGCCCATTAAACATCCAAGATGGAATATATAATAGCATGAATACTTCATAAATTATAGATACGTTGGAGACGTATCAGGAGGGGGCGCGCGGCTACCCTGGCCGCCCCTCCTCTTCTCCCACTAAGGCCCATTAGGCCCTATATACTCCCCGGGGGGTTCCGGTAACCCCTCGGTACTCTGGTATATGTCCGAAACCTCCCGAAACACTTCCGGTGTCCGAACATAGTCATCCAATATATAGATCTTTATGCTCTCGACCATTTCGAGACTCCTCGTCATGTCCGTGATCATAGCCGGGACTCTGAACTACCTTCAGTACATCAAAACACGAAAACTCATAATACCAATCGTCACCGAACGTTAAGCGTGTGGACCCTACGGGTTCGAGAACTATGTAGACATGACCGAGACACATCTCTGGTCAGTAACCAATAGTGGAACCTGGATGTTCATATTGGCTCCTACATATTCTACGAAGATCTTTATCGGTCAAACCACATAACAACATACGTTGTTCCCTTTGTCATCGGTATGTTACTTGCCCGAGATTCGATCGTCGATATCTCAATACCTAGTTCAATCTCGTTACCGGCAAGTCTCTTCACTCGTTCCGTAATACATCATCCCGCAACTAACTCATTAGTTGCATTGCTTGCAAGGCTTATAGTGATGTGTATTATCGAGAGGGCCCAAAGATACCTCTCCGACAATCGGAGTGACAAATCCTAGTCTCGATCTATGCCAACCCAACAAGTACCTTCGGAGACACCTGTAGAGCACCTTTATAATCACCCAGTTATGTTGTGAAGTTTGGTAGCACACAAAGTGTTCCTCCGGTATTCGGGAGTTGCATAATCTCATAGTCATAGGAACATGTATAAGTCATGAAGAAAGCAATAGCAATATACTAAACGATCAAATGCAAAGCTAACGAAATGGGTCAAGTCAATCACATCATTCTCTAATGATGTGATCCCGTTAATCAAATGACAACTCATGTCTATGGCTAGGAAACTTAACCATGTTTGATTCAACGAGCTAGTCAAGTAGAGGCATACTAGTGACACTCTGTTTGTCTATGTATTCACACATGTATCAAGTTTCTGGTTAATGCAATTCTAGCATGAATAATAAACATTTATCATGAAATAAGGAAATAAATAATAACTTTATTATTGCCTCTAGGGCATATTTCCTTCACTTCCTCCTATATATACCCATATACCCCGAAAACATCCAGGAGCACCACGAAACCCTATTTCCACCGCCGCAACCTTCTGTACCCGTGAGATCCCATCTTGGGGCCTTTTTCAGCGCTCCGCCGGAGGGGGAATCGATCATGGAGGGCTTCTACATCAACACCATAGCCTCTCCGATGATGTGTGAGTAGTTTACCACAGACCTTCGGGTCCATAGTTATTAGCTAGATGGCTTCTTCTCTCTCTTTGGATCTCAATACAAAGTTCTCCTCGATCTTCCTAGACATCTATTCGATGTAATTCTTTTTTGTGGTGTGTTTGTCGAGATCTGATGAATTGTGGGTTTATGATCAAGATTATCTATGAACAATATTTGAATCTCCTCTGAATTCTTTTATGTATGATTTGTCATCTTTGCAAGTCTCTTTGAATTATCAGTTTGGTTTGGCCTACTAGATTGATCTTTCTTGCAATGGGAGAAGTGCTTAGCTTTGGGTTCAATCTTGCGGTGTCCTTTCCCAGTGACCGCAGGGGCAGCAAGGCACGTATTGTACTGTTGCCATCGAGGATAAAAAGATGGGGTTTATATTATATTGCTTGATTTTATCCCTCTACATCATGTCATCTTGCCTAATGCGTTACTCTGTTCTTATGAACTTAATACTCTAGATGCATGTTGGATAGCGGTCGATGTGTGGAGTAATAGTAGTAGATGCAGAATTGTTTCGGTCTACTTGTCGCGGACGTGATGCCTATATACATGATCATGCCTACATATTCTCATAATTATGCACTTTTATATCAATTGCTCGACAATAATTTGTTCACCACCGTAATACTTATGCTATCTTGAGAGAAGCCACTAGTGAAACCTATGGTCCCCGGGTCTATTTTCCATTATATTAATCTCCCGCCAACGTGCTATTACTGTCGCCGTTTATTTTGCAATCTTTACTTTCAATCTATATCATAAAAATTCCAAAAATATTTATCTTATTATCTCTATCAGATCTCACTTTTGCAAGTGGCCGTGAAGGGATTGACAACCCCTTTATCGCGTTGGTTGCAAGGTTCTTATTTGTTTGTGTAGGTACGAGGCGACTTGTGTGTAGTCTCCTACTGGAATGATACCTTGGTTCTCAAAATATGAGGGAAATACTTATGCTACTTTGCTACATCACCCTTTCCTCTTCAAGGGAAAAACCAACACAAGCTCAAGAGGTAGCAAATCTCACATACCAATCCATGTCTACGAGCATAGCAAAGAAATATAAGCATAACGTATAATACCCGGGGTTTGATAAAATACAATAGGTTCCTACCTCAACAACTACTTCCCACACCCACATGTTACCAAATCCTACTCATTCAATGTTTGAGGGTTGAAACTAATGCATAAAAAACTAGGTATGAAAAATATGATCAAAGTGTGAACTTGCCTTGTACTATTGATGAAGATTCATCGCACTCATAACTCATGATAGATCTACTCGGCACACTCCAGTCAATCTATCGTAAGCAAGCAATTGCATACATAAGCACTCATGCAAAAGAATCGAAGAAAAGATATCGGAAAACTTTGAAAACAAGCAATTAACTCTTGCAACAGAAAACAATTTCTAACAGTACCAAAATTGGGTGGATTTGGTCTTATCAGAAAGTTTAGGTTAAGAGCTTCAATTAGCAAAAAGAATCAACTAAATCGAAGTTATAAAACTCAAGTTATGATCAACAGCAGTTTAAATTCTAATCTGTTTGAAACCAAGTTTTAAACTTTGAAAAACATGTTTAAGTTCGTTATCTGGGTAGAGGGGATCATAACGAAGAAGTGGGCGTTGGTTTGGTTGGATTTGGATAAACGAGCAAAAAGTTGTGAGGGTTTAAAGATCAGGGACTAATCTGCGATGAAAATAATTATGAATAGGTCCCTGGCCGAAAATAAACAGAAAAAGAAAAATCTAACGAACGACGTTCGCTACAGAAACCTAACAACGAAAATCGTTCGCTACCGAAGCTAACGGACAAACGTCCGCTAAATAAACTAACTAAAATGATAAACCGATCTAAAAGAAAAACCAAAAAAACTGGATTGGGGTTCGGTTTTATACTTGTCGGTGGTTCGATGGTTTTGGCGAGAAAACCGGCGGCGGCAGTTAGCGGATCGGTGGCGACGGCGGATCGGGATTCCGGCGAGACGGGGCGGCGGCGGTGACGACTCCGGCGAGGCAGGACGGCGGCTAGGCGCGGCGCGGAAGACGGCGACGATTAGCGACGCGGCGGCAGGAGCTGCGCGCGGTTGCGGCGGCGACGGCGGCGGCGAGAAGCGGTGGCGAGATGCGGCGCGGCGACACAAAGCGGCAACGAACGGCGCGGACGGGGTCCAAGGGGGCCCCGGGTGCAGCTTATAAAGGGAGGGGCTCGGCCTCGGGAGGCGGAGTCCCGGGCGGCGGCGGCTCCTCCCGTGTCCTGGCCGGACTCGGGGAAGGCGGCGGCAGCGCGGCTGGGCCTGGCCTGGCTCGGCTGGGCTGCCCAGTTTGGCTATGGAGAGTTTTCTCTTTAAAAAAAAATCAGACAACTAAAATAAAATAAAACGACAAATATTTAAAATGATATATAGCATATTATATATCAAAAATTTCAGAATTTTTTCTATAACATGAACATTTTTCTAGCGTCAAATAAAATCCTCAAAAATTTAAATAAATCCAACAGTGCTACTAGTGCAATAAAACCCAACAAAAATCATTTTAAAAATACCAAAATGATTTCAAATTTATTTCTCTCCAATTTTCTACTGTATTGGAGAAAAATAATTTGAATAAAAACCAAATAACTCCAAATTGAAAATAAATTCAAAGGGGCTTTAAATTTGATTCCTTGAAACTTCCAACTCATATTTCATACGATTTGAAGGAGTCATTTTAGCTTCTCATGAAAATCATTGAGTTGCATAAAGTTTCTGAGTTTGTAATATTTCCAAATTGAATTCAAATCTTTTCAAAACCCTTTTCATTTATTTAAATGGAAGAAGTCATATGATCTTCACTCCAGGGTTTTGTGATGAATTGAATTTGAATTCATGGGGATTATAAATGCAAGATGAAAGTTTGGGAAAGTCCTATTATGCCCTCTCATTTATCTTTCAAAAAGTTTCAAATTTCACTCAATTTCACACAAGCAACCACACCACAATCAAACAAGCAATCAAAACTATTTATTTAATATAACATTCCAAAATTTAGAATTTTGGGATGCAGGTCTTTGCAGTTCATATGCTAGTTGGCTTTGCCACACTTATGCAGTTTCACATGGAAGGGCTACCTAGTTGCATGGTTGACATCTAGTTTAGTTTTGGCTCGACTGCCTACATCATCTTAAAGCAGTGTGTATGCTGATTTTTTTGTTGCACACTATTGTGTGCTGAGTTGGCCATATAGTGCATCAAGTTGCACACATTTTGTTTTGTTTTGTATTTGTGCTTTGAAAAATCAACACAGGTACCTCATGGCACTTTTTTTTATATCAACTGTTTTGCTCATTTTTTTTGTTTTATACATTTGGTTGCTGCTACTAATTTGTTTGTTCACTTTCTTTTTAATAGACCAAAATTGGTTGTGAAAGGAGAGGCATGTTTGCTTTTTCGTCGGTTTTCATTTATCCTTGTAGCAGTTTTGTTTTCAATTATAATAACTATTTTTTGGGGTTTTCCGACCATGTTCTAAATTTTGTATGTTCTATGCAGGGGTTTGCAAACCCTTCTTCTCGGTAGAATTTGAAACGGCCCATCGATTGGGAGCCTTGTCGTGCTAAGATCAACGGGGATGAATAGGAGGACGAGGTAGGTATCGAGGAAGCAGTGTGGGTGCATTCCCCTTTCTTCCATACACAGAAGTAACTTTTTCCATGCATCCTTTAGGTTGGTGACCAATTCCGCATTGTGAAACAGTGGAAATGGAAGGCGAATGCGTAGGTGGGAGTTGTATATGGAGATGGCACATCGTTTGCAGCAGCTATTGAGGTAACATGAAATGGCATTAGTCATTTTTCTTTTCTTTTTTTCTACACAAAGAAGCCTGGGATGTGATTTTTTTACACAATTGCACAAGAACCAACTATGTGTTGGCATCACGAACTTTTATAGTTGCACAAGAATTAATTAAGAGTTGGTATCCTCAACTTTTCAAATATTTGCGCAACGGTATCATATGAGTTGGCATCCTCAACTTTCGTAGTTTGGCCATAACCATTAGGGAGTTGGCAGTCTCGGCTTTTTAAGTAGTCCCACAATAATATCACCGAGTTGGCATCCTTAACTATTTTAGTTGCACAAGAACCAATCAGGAGATGGCATCCCCAACTTTTCTTAATAGTTGCACAACAATGCCACATGAGTTGGCATCTTCAACTTTTTTTGAGGGAGGCATCTTCAACTTGTTTACTTCTACAAGAACCATTAAGTAGTTGCATCCTCATGTATTCACATGCATCTGATTTTCTAGGTTTGCAGATGCACTTGAATGTAGTTGCACTACATATTTGGAAGATTGTAATATTTTAGAATTGACTATTTTTTACATTTCTTGTGTTTAGACATGCTAAATTCATCAGTTCAAAATTCATTACATAGTTGAACAAACATGCAATCATGCAGGAGTACTTGCAGTCACACAAAATAGATGATGTAGTTGCACAACAGCCAGTATAAGCTTTTCTTATTGGAATTTTGCA
Organism: Triticum aestivum; assembly: GCF_018294505.1. Classification (NCBI taxonomy): domain Eukaryota; kingdom Viridiplantae; phylum Streptophyta; class Magnoliopsida; order Poales; family Poaceae; genus Triticum; species Triticum aestivum. The sequence goes on from NC_057808.1 coordinate 113,925,228, forward strand.
TACAGAATTTTAGCCAAACCAAAATGAATCCGAAATTATATGAGTCGGCATCTTCAACTTTTATATGAGTAGAAGATGCCAACTATTGAAATTGAAACCCCACAAGTAGATGGATATGACAGTGTTGTCAGTTGCACACTTGTGTTGGTTAAGTTGCATAGATACAACCCAGAGCTGGTTCCTTTTTTCTAAGGCTTCATTTTTGCATCATGTGTAGGTTTTATAGGTTACGGGTGTGGTGGAGCTGCTGTAGATTTGTGCACACAATTCTTAGCTACGAAGTCACATATATTACTGTGTGGAAAGATCAAAGGAAAAAAACTCTTGCAAACCAGATTCTTGTCTAGTAGGTAGTTATCTTTTCATAGTAGCTACAACACTTTTTTTTGCTACATGGACATCTGTTCTTTTTGCATTATGTGTGAATAAGACTCTCTATGTGCTCTCTCCTATATTTTTTGCACATTTCTGCATTTTGTTGCACACATTCTATAAAAGTTGGCTTATCCCATGATGTTGTTGCATGAAAATTAGTTACAAAAGCACAAGTACAAGATTTCCCCGTTTGATCTCTGTTTATGCTATCTTCAACAACTATGAAGAAGCTATTTTTGGAAAGAGAAATTTGGTGAAGGGGAAAGGGAAAGGCAAGGAGGAAGGACCTAAATAGGAGGAGAAAAGGATCACCTCTTTTTCACCCTTGCTGGTGCCTGCTGCCTGGTACGTTTTGATCTATCATCCCTCTCTCTTCTTTTCTTGCACCAAATTGTTCCAGATCCACTGTTATTTAACTTTGATTCGTCTGCCATGGCAACTCTGGCAATGGAGAACCACACCTGGGAACCCCTTTGTTTCATGGGTAAGAAGGTGGGGGCAGGTAGGGGCGTGGGGACAAAGAAGTTGGTGGCCAGAGGGGCGTGAGAGCTTCAGGAGGGGAGGGACGGGCATGTGATGGCCTGGGGACCAGGTCCAATGCGTGGTTTGTTGGGTTGATGCTACTTTGTTGCTACCAGGGAGGGCTTTCCTTTTCTGGGAAGGGGGGACAGAATCTTTCCTTTTTCTGGAGGCCGCTCGGGAACAGTAGGGAGCAGCCGACCGCTCCCTAGACGCGTCCAAACTAATTCCCAAATTCTTGAAAGTGCGCGCGCACTATATGGTGGAAACGAGCGGCTGAACGGGCACCGCTCGATCAAACAAGATTGCGCGGCCACAATTTCTAGGCTCTACCTGGTCGGGAGTGAGGCCGCTTTGCGCACGTGGCTGGCCCCGTCGCAGCGCCACTCACGTGGTCCATGCGCGCTGCGTCGTGTTCCCATTGTTGGGGAACGCAGTATTTCAAAAAAATTCCTACGATCACGCATGATCTATCTGGGAGATGCATAGCAACGAGATGGGAGAGTGTGTCCACGTACCCTCGTAGACCGAAAGCGGAAGCATTTAGTAACGCGGTTGATGTAGTCAAACGTCTTCACGATCCAACCGATCCAAGTACCGAACGTACGGCACCTCCGTGTTCAGCACACGTTCAGCACGATGACATCCCTTGAGCTCTTGATCCAGAAGAGGGTCGAGGGAGAGTTCCTTCAGCACGACGGCGTGGCGCCGGTGTTGGTGATGTGATCTGCGCAGGGCTTCGCCTAAGCACTACGACAATATGCCCGAGGTGGTAAACTGTGGAGGGGGGCACCGCACACGGCTAAGAAATAACTGTTGTGCCTTTGGGGTGCCCCCTTGCCCATGTATATAAAGGAGGGGGGAGGAGGAGGCCGGCCCAAGGGGGGCGCGCCATGGGGGGGAGTCCTACTAGGACTCCGTTCCTAGTAGGATTCGGCCCCCCTTTCCTTCCAATGGAGAGGGGGAAAGGGGAAGGGAGAGAGAGAGGGAGAAGGAAAGAGGGGGGGGGGGCGCCCCCTCCCCTTGTCCAATTCAGACTGGGGCAAAGGGGGCGCGCGTCTCCTCATGTGGCCTGCCTCCTCTCCTCCACTAAGGCCCAATAGGCCCATTAACTCTCCCGGGGGGTTCCGATAGCCTCTCGGTACTCCGATAAATCCCCGAACCTTATCGGAACCATTCTGATGTCCGTATACGGATGGGTCTTGTCCATCACATCATTATCTAATGATGTGATCCTTTTCATCAAATGACAACACATGTCTATGGCTAGGAAACTTAACCATCTTTGATTAATGAGCTAGTCAAGTAGACGAATATTAGGGACACTTTGTTTGTCTATGTATCCACACATGTACTAAGTTTCCGGTTAATACAATTCTAGCATGAATAATGAACATTTATCATGATATAAGGAAATATAAATAACAACTTTATTATTGCCTCTAGGGTATATTTCCTTCAGTCTCCCACTTGCACTAGAGTCAATAATCTAGATTACATAGTAATGATTCTAACACCCATGGAGTCTTGGTGTTGATCATGTTTTGCTCGTGAGAGAGGCTTAGTCAACGGGTCTACAACATTCAGATCCGTATGTATCTTGCAAATCTCTATGTCTCCCTCCCTGACTTGATCGTGCATGGAATTGAAGCGTCTCTTGATTTGCTTGGTTCTCTTGTGAAATCTGGATTCCTTTGCCAAGGCAATTGCACCAGTATTGTCACAAAATATTTTCATTGGACCCGATGCACTAGGTATGACACCTAGATCAGATATGAACTCCTTCATCCAGACTCCTTCATTTGCTGCTTCCGAAGCAGCTATGTATTCCGCTTCACACGTAGATCCCGCCATGATGCTCTGTTTGGAATTGCACAAACTAACAGCTCCACCATTCAATATAAATATGTATCCGGTTTGTGACTTAGAGTCACCCGGATCAGTGTCAAAGCTTGCATCGACGTAACCGTTTACGACGAGCTTTTTGTCACCTCCATAAACGAGAAACATATCCTTAGTCCTTTTCAGGCATTTCAGGATGTTCTTGACCGCTGTCCGGTGATCCACTCCTGGATTACTTTGGTACCTCCCTGCTAAACTTATAGTAAGGCACACATTAGGTCTGGTACACAGCATTGCATACATGATAGAACCTATGGCTGAGGCATAGGGAATGACCTTCATTTTCTCTCTGTCTTCTGTAGTGGTCAGGCATTGAGTCTGACTCAACTTCACACCTTGTAACGCATGCAAGAACCCTTTCTTTGACTGATCCATTTTGAACTTCTTCAAAACTTTATCCAGGCATGTGCTTTGTGAAAGTCCAATTAAGCGTCCTGATCTATCTCTATAGATCTTGATGCCCAATATATAAGCAGCTTCACCGAGGTCTTTCATTGAAAAATTCTTATTCAAGTATCCTTTTATGTTATCCAGACATTTTGTATTATTTTCAATCAATAATATGTCATCCACATATAATATCAGAAATGCTACAGAGCTCCGACTCACTTTTTTTGTAAATACAGGCTTCTCCAAAAGTCTGTATAAAACCATATGCTTTAATCACACTATCAAAGCATATATTCCAACTCCGAGAGGCTTGCACCAGTCCATAAATGGATCGCTGGAGCTTGCACACTTTGTTAGCACCTTTAGGATCGACAAAACCTTCTGGTTGCATCATATACAACACTTCTTTAAGATATCCATTAAGGAATGCAGTTTTGACATCCATTTGCCAAATTTCATAATCATAAAATGCGGCAACAGCTAACATGATTCGGACATACTTAAGCATCGCTACAGGTGAGAAGGTTTCATCATAGTTAACTCCTTGAACTTTTCGAAAACCTTTCGCAATAAGTCGAGCTTTGTTGACAGTAACATTACCGTCAGCGTCAGTCTTCTTGAAAATCCATTTATTCTCTATGGCTTGCCGATCATTGGGCAAGTCAACCAAAGTCCACACTTTGTTCTCATACATGGATCCCATCTCAGATTTCATGGCCTCAAGCCATTTCGCGGAATCTGGGCTCATCATCGCTTCCTCATAGTTCGTAGGTTCGTCATGGTCAAGTAACATGACCTCCAGAACAGCGTTACCGTACCACTCTGGTGCGGACCGTACTCTGGTTGACCTACGAGGTTCAGTAGTAACTTGATCTGAAGTTTCATGATCATTATCATTAGCTTCCTCACTGACTGGTGTAGGAATAACTGGAACTAATTTCTGTGATGTACTACTTTCCAATTCGGGAGAAGGTACAATTACCTCATCAAGTTCTACTTTCCTCCCACTCACTTCTTTCAAGAGAAACTCCTTCTCTAGAAAGGATCCATTCTTAGCAACGAATATCTTACCTTCGGATCTGTGATAGAAGGTGTACCCAGCAGTCTCCTTTGGGTATCCTATGAAGACACATTTCTCCGATTTGGGTTCGAGCTTATCAGGTTGAAGCTTTTTCACATAAGCATCGCAGCCCCAAACTTTAAGAAATGACAGCTTAGGTTTCTTGCCAAACCACAGTTCATATGGTGTCGTCTCAACCAATTTAGATGGTGGCCTATTTAACGTGAATGCAGCCGTCTCTAAAGCATAACCCCAAAACGATAGCGGTAAATCAGTAAGAGACATCATAGATCACACCATATCTAATAAAGTACAGTTACGACGTTCGGACACACCATTACGCTGTGGTGTTCCAGGTGGCGTGAGTTGCGAAACTATTCCACATTGTTTCAAATGAAGACCAAACTCATAACTCAAATATTCACCTCCACGATCAGATCGTAGAAACTTTATTTTCTTGTTATGATGATTTTCCACTTACTCTGAAATTCTTTGAACTTTTCAAATGTTTCAGACTTATGCTTCATCAAGTGGATATACCCATATCTGCTCAAATCATCTGTGAAGGTCAGAAAATAACGATACCCGCCGCGTGCCTCAACACTCATCGGACCGCATACATCAGTATGTATTATTTCCAATAAGTCGGTTGCTCGCTCCATTGTTCCGGAGAACGGAGTTTTAGTCATCTTGCCCATGAGGCATGATTCGCAAGCATCAAGTGATTACAAAAGCCCATCAGCATGGAGTTTCTTCATGCGCTTTACACCAATATGACCTAAACGGCAGTGACACAAATAATTTGCACTATCATTATTAACTTTGCATCTTTTGGCTTCAATATTATGAATATGTGTATCACTATAATCGAGATTCAACAAAAATAAACCACTCATCAAGGGTGCATGACCATAAAAGATATTACTCATATAAATAGAACGACTATTATTCTCTGATTTAAATGAATAACCGTCTCGCATCAAACAAGATCTAGATATAATGTTCATGTTCAACGCTGGCACCAAATAACAATTATTCATGTCTAAAACTAATCCCGATGGTAGATGTAGAGGTAGCATTCCGACGGCGATGACATCAACCTTGGAACCATTTCCCATGCGCATCGTCACCTCGTCCTTAGCCAATCTTTGTTTAATCTGTAGCCCCTATTTCGAGTTGCAAATATGAGCAACAGAACCAGTATCAAATACCCAGGCACTACTACAACCATTAGTAAGGTACACATCAATAACATGTATATCAAATATACCTTTCACTTTGCCATCCTTCTTATCCGCCAAATACTTGGGGTAGTTCCGCTTCCAATGACCAGTCCCTTTGCAGTAGAAGCACTCAGTCTCAGGCTTAGGTGTGGCACCCTGGCTTAGAGAAAACCGGAACGCCCCGTATTCCAGCCCAGAGATCAAGGAGAAGTCTTCTGGAATACGACACTGCTTAGCATAGAACAAATCAGCTCTTTATTGCAATCTATTGGGGTACAAGGGGATTACATCGGCACGGCGACGCTACGCCTGCCACGGTTGCTCCATGCAAGCAGCAGAACAACACGATGCAGCGGAATGACTACTGGTAGTGGAAAAGCAACGACGATGGTGAACTCCACTCCGCAGGGACTCTGGCTGGAACGCTTATCCTAGCGCGCAGACAAGGGATCTACGGCAAACAAGCAATCATATCCAGCTTGACCTGCAAACTGGCATGACACGCCAGGTCGGTACATTGAATGTACTTGCAAGCTCATAGCAACCAAAGCAATCAAGACAAACAATAGCATGGCAATTATAGGTTAACAAGGATTAACATGATATTATCAGATCAATCATAGCATGAGCAAGATGATACAACTAGAACAATATGAGCATGGCATAAACATATGAACATGATGAGACTAGCATGCAACATGATGAAACTATCATGCACCAACTTACTCTGCTCGGGTTACATCGTAACCATCACCTGCATCACTTACCATCACGGGCATCACACGATCTTCTCAGGATTCAATCAAGCTTGGTATTAACAATACCGTAGTAATCATTTATGACCACAAGGAGCTTGACTCTCGCATAACATCCTAAATATCCAATAAGTTGGTATTCCTGATACTACAGTGATCCTCTCACGATCACATAAATATCAACCAACTTCTTTCATCATGGAACCAGGGTTGTTGTTAAGCACATTATTATTACTATTGACCTGCGGTGTGACCGACACGAACTGGGCCCATATCCGCTGGCGCGGCTATCGATAGATTTAACACGCACACACTCTGCAGAGGTTAGCACACTGTACCCACACCACGAAACCCATGGCCTCGCACTCCCATTCGGGTGGACTAACGGCGTTCCGACAAATCTGATCTATTGCCAATGCACTTTCCCGGCCACTCCGACTAACACCCCTTTTGGGTTCAATCCTGGGTGGCCCATGCCTACCAAATGTCTTACGACCACTGTCGTGGCAAAAACGGTCCCAAACGGGGACAAAGCGCGCAAACAACTTGAGCTCACAAGGCTTATGCCGTCCTACCTGGCCAAGGTAGCGCCCGCGCATAACCTTCCCTACGTTGGAGGCACCGGCGAGAGGCATGACAATAGACCCGTTAGGGCCTTTCCCATACACAAGGCAAATGTGGTTGCACTAGTCAGCTCGATCTGGTGGCACCATGACTCAGGCAACAGTTGTTCAAGTTCAATTTAATCCGGTTAAACTTGAATGCAATATGCTGAGCCATGATAAAAATAACATGATGCAACTACAATGCATGAACATGATATCAACATGAGCATGGGGGTGCAACATAATCAACGAGCATAATAACAACATTTAATCATTTAACCAGATGAGCATGGCATACTAACGAGCATGAATATCACAACTAGAACACTACTCATAGCATGACATGAACACTAGCATCAATAATAAATATCATGCAAACGATAAAACTACCATGCAAATATTTAACCAACTCGGTGCAAAATAACATGCATAACAACGGTACTCGGAACAGACGATAGTCATGCACCGAAGACCATCACCAACATGTACTACTACCAAACATTGCCAATATTAAAGTAATACTAGCATGAAGAACATAATAATAGAGTGCAAGAAAACATAGCATGACGGTAAACACCGATCCATAAGCGTAACCGAAATACCGACAGCTGTAGCAAAACAATCAAACAGTTATGAAAGATTCAAGTTGGAAACCAATGCTTCTGCATGGCTATCATGCAAATGGTGGTTGTGGCTTGCCTGGGGATGAAGAAAGCTCCGGGGAGAAGTGCAGAAAGATCGCGGAAGGAATCGCCGGAAAGGATACTCTCTTGGAGGGGACTGATTAGGGGAAAGGGCAAAATGGTCATTTTCAGAATGTTGAAACATAGTGAAAATGGTACCAAAAGTTCGGGCTCGACGAGACGAAGACGTGAGCGTTGGTTTCACCTCGATCGGAGCGACGGTTGAAAAGTTGTGAACGGTTGAAGTTCAGGGACTTTTCTGCAAAAGTATCATCACAAACAAGTCCCTGAGTGGATAAAACAGAGGCGCAAAATTAGAAATACGCTTTCTGATTAAGAAAACGCATTCTGGGCTGAAACAGAGAGGAAATACGCTTTCAGTAAAAGAAAGCGTACTTTGAGCTGAAGTAGAGGGAAAATGCGATTTCCCGTAGATGAAAACGTACTCGACTGAGTACGCCTCCACTTGATCCAGTCAGCCGAGGCGGGACCGGGGCGTGTGATGCTGACGTGCGGGTCCCACGGGGCTGGGGCCCGTCACTTATCCACGTGGGCAGGCGGGGTCAACGCGGGGCCGGCTCCGGTGTGGCTGACTGGTGGGGCCCGCGCACCTCTCTCTCTCCTCCCATCTCCTGCTTCCTCTCCTCTCGACACCGCACGCAGAACAGAGGCGGCCGCCGGCCCCGGCGCTCGCCTGGCCAGCTCTGGCCACCGTTCGTCGAGCTCCGACCACTGGCGTGCTCGGGGAAACGAGGCCCGCTCGCCGGTGCAGAGCACGGGCATCGAGGAGCCCAGGGGAAGGAGGAGACGGGGCTGTGGCGGAGGGTGGCATCGGGCTCCGGTGGACTCGCGGCTGCAGTGAGGGAAGGAGGAGAAGGGCTTCGGGGTGGCTTCCTAGAGGTGGGTAGAGGCTCCGGTGGAGAAGAGGAGGAGTGAGGGGTGCTGGCTCGCTGGAATTTAGCCGGTGCCGAACGGCGGGCATGGCGGCCATGGAAGGCAGAGAGGGGCTCTGGTGCTCGGGCAAGTAGCCAGGGAGGGGTAGTGGAGTGTGGTGAGGGCGATGGAGTGCTCGGGAGGTGAGGGGAGTGGCTATATATAGCCGGGGCAAGGCGGTTCGCGCTCAGTTGCCACCGCGGACGCGTGTCCGGTGCCGCGGACGCGTGTGCTCGCGGCCAAGCTCGAACGACGACACGGGGGGAGTGGACGAGGGTCACGGAGACGAGAGGGGCTCGGGGACAAGAGAGGAAGAAGCCAACAGAGGAGAAGACGACGGTCGGCTACAGCGCCGCACTGTGCGGCGAGGGGGACGGCTCACCGGAGAAGAAGACGGAGGGGGCAAGGGCTCGGGGCGACGCAGTTGATCACGAGGAAGCTACTGGACAAGGCTGCGGGTCGAGACAAGGGGAGAACGGACGAGCACAGCGCCAAGGTGGAGCCAGAGCGCGTTTCCTGCATCTAGAGCGCGTGCAAACGACGCGGTCACCACTGTGACCGGCAAGGAGGGGACGCGAGAGGCAGGGAAATGTTGTCTAGCATTTTGTCCTTCCATGAGAGGGGCTGAGGGAAGTGATGGATCAAATAAATGAGCTCTGGATCGATGGGATTACTCCTCTGAAGATTGTTGTATCAATTTTGGATGAGTACTGCTGATCAACGGGAAGGAGCTTGGAGCCAAATGGGTTGTCTGGTGTGATTAGCTACGAAAGAACTATGATCCTGAAGATTTGGAGGTGATTTGGACTGTAACACCCAGCATGTAACTTTCCATATTTGTAACTCCGACTCTTGCCATTTTCGGCTATGTGTTATGATATTCCCTTCGTGGTCGGGTTTTGTTTTTCGTTTTGCATTTTGTTCATGTCATGCATTCCATATCATGTCATCATGTGCATTGCATTTGCATACGTGTTCGTCTCATGCATCCGAGCATTTTTCCCGTTGTCCGTTTTGCAATCCGACGCTCCTATCTCCTCCGGTGCACCCCTCTTGTTTTCTTTCGTGTGCGGGTGTCAAACATTCTCGGAATGGACCGAGGCTTGTCAAGTGGCCTTAGTATACCACCCAGAGACCACCAGTCAAGTTTCGTTCCATTTGGAGGTCGTTTGGTACTCCAACGGTTAACCGGGCATCCGTAAAGTCCATTTGTGTGTTGCAGCAAAAACCCCTCAAAAACTAGCCCAAAACCCACCAAACTCTCTTCCATGCTCTAGGTCGTTCGATCACGATCGTGTGGGCGAAAACCGCACCTCATTTGGACTCTCCTAGCTCCCTCTACCTATATATATGCATCTTCCCCGAGATATGAAACGCAGACGAACCTTAGCTCCGTTCCCTCCCCGCCGCCGGACACGTCCGGACCGGACCGGACGCGTCCACCGCCGCGCCCCGATGAATCAAAAGCCGACACGTCACCCTCTCTCTCTCCTCCACCGCGCGGCCCGCCGGAGCCCGTCCCCGGCCCCCGCGGCCCGAGCCTGCGCCGTCCGCCGCGCGCGCCTCCCGCCGGCCGGCCCCACCGCCGCGTCCCGCCACCGGCGACCCGCCGGCCACCCGCCGCGCTCGCCACCGACCGCCGCCTCCTCCGCCGCCGCGCCCGCCGGCCACCTCGCCTCCTCTCCTCCGGCCGCGGCCTCCCTCTCCTCCGGCCGTCGCCGGCGAGGCCGAGCCTGAGCTCTCGAGCAGGCCTCGATCCAGATCTGTACTGTAGCAGGTTGACCCGAGCCCGCTCAAATTTCTAAGTCTTTGTATTTTCTCAGCAAGTGCATCTGTTCATAGCTTCATAACTCCTTGCATGTAGATCCGTTTCGCGCGTGTAATATGTCAAATTGTTCGGCTCGTGATGCTCTACATTTTGTTCAATTGCACCATGATCATTAGAGGTCATCTTGGTGCCCAAATCTCTGTTGCAAGAGGGCTAGTTGTTGTTATCCTCTGGTTCTTATCAGAACTTGGAGATTTGTCTTTTTTGTATCATTTAATCTGTGCATCTTATGGGCATGAGCTCTACATGTGTTTTGTTGTATGCCATGCCATCTTTCCAAGGGTGTATGCCATGTATTTTTGTGATCTCTGTGGTGACTAGCACAAGCATGCAAATTAGGCTCCGTAATGTTTCTGATTTCAGGGACTTGGTGATTTCTCGTCTTTGTCTGCTATTATTTTGTTGCCATGTTAACTTGATGCTACAGAGAGATACATGAATATTTTGGAGATGTTCAGTAAGAATGTTTTGTAGCTATTGTTGTAATTGATCCATTCCTGCCCTTGTTTGCAATTATGGAGGACCATAGCATGACTCAATCTTGCTCTACTTTTGCTATAAAATATTTCTGGCAGATTCTTAACATGATATGCAATTTTGCCAAGCTTATTGTACTTGATCCATACACGCTATGCTTGTGTTCTTCCCATGGATAGCTTCATAAACATTCCATCTTGATGTAGGTGTGCTTGTTTTGTTATGAGTTGCTCTGTAGTGAGTGCATCAAGCTCACAAAGAGGCCTTCATATTATTATTTCTGTCATGCTCTGTTTTCTGCTAAGTCTGAAACCTGTTAACGAAACTTGCTATGTTTACATGCTTACCATCATATCTTCTGTTCCTTTTTGGCTTATGGTCAGTAAGGGACTTTTGTCGTATGCATTTAGTAGAATACTGCCATGCCTTATTTTGCTATGTTAAGTTCCTGTAGTATGTTGATTTCGTGCTCTGAACATTGCTACCTGATGCTGTTTTCTGCCATGTCCAGTTTTTCACCAAGTCTGTGATCCTGTTAACTTTTGCACTTTTGCCATGCTTGTTTGAGCTTGATATGTTGTGATCTAGCCGTAGGTCAGTGTCATCTTTTGTCAAGCATCTCCTGTAGATTACTGTCATATGCTTTGTTGCTATGTTGGGGTGCTGTAGCATTGTTGCTTGTTGCATTGTAAGTGCTATCATGCTGTTTATCGCAGATTCATGTCATTCTTGTTTTGCTTGCCATTTGCAAACCGTGCATCCGTTTCCGGTGAACTTTATATCGATTTCGACCGAAATCATCTCACCTTTCCAGTGGCATGCTTGGTTTGCCAAGTTACTGCCTTGTTCATCATTTTCCTTCCGGAGCACGCATATGCATCGCATATCATATCTTGCATATCATACATGTTTTGCATCATGTTGCTTGTGCATTTCTCGTGGTTGATTGTGGTTCCGTTTGTTTGTGTTCTTGTCTTGGGTAGAGCCGGGAGACGAGTTCGTGAACGAGGAACCTATTGAGTACGCTTACGAGGATCAAGCTTTCGACAACTCTGAGAACCTTGCAGGCAAGATGACCACCCCTCGAAATCACTTCTATCTTTGCTTTGCTAGTTGTTCGCTCTATTGCCATGTTGCGCTACCTATCACTTGCTATATCATGCCTCCCATATTGCCATGTCAGCCTCTAACCATCCTTTCCTAGCAAACCATTGTTTGGCTATGTTACCGCTTTTGCTCAGCCCCTCTTATAGCGTTGCTAGTTGCAGGTGAAGTTGAAGTTTGTTCCATGTTGGAACATGGATATGTCGGGATATCAAAATATCTCTTATTTAATTAATGCATCTATATATACTTGGTAAAGGGTGGAAGGCTCGGCCTTATGCCTGGTGTTTTATTCCACTCTTGCCGCCCTAGTTACTGTTATACAGGTATTATGTTCCTTGAGTTTGCGTTCCTTACGCGGTCGGGTGATTTATGGGACCCCCTTGACAGTTCGCCTTGAATAAAACTCCTCCAGCAAGGCCCAACTTTGGTTTTACCATTTGCCGCCTAAGCCTTTTCCCCCGGGTTTTCGCGAGCCCGAGGGTCATCTTTATTTTAACCCCCCCGGGCTAGTGCTCCTTCGAGTGTTGGTACGAACTGAGTAGACTGCGGGGCCCCCTCCTGGAAACTCGAGGTCTAGTTTTACTCGTAGGATGTCTCATCCGGTGTGCCCTGAGAACGAGATATGTGCAGCTCCTATCGGGATTTGTCAGCGCATCGGGCGGTTTTGCTGGTCTTGTTTTACCATTGTCGAAATGTCTTGTAAACCGGGATTCCGAGACTGGTCGGGTCTTTCCAGGAGAAGGTTTATCCTTCATTGACCATGAGAGCTTATGATGGGCTAAGTTGGGACACCCCTGCAGGGTATTATCTTTCGAAAGCCGTGCCCGCGGTTATGAGGCAGATGGGAATTTGTTAATGTCCGGTTGTAGAGAACTTTTCACTTGACCCAGTTTAAAATACATCAACTGCGTGTGTAGCCGTGATGGTCTCTTCTCGGCGGAGTCCGGGAAGTGAACACGGTCTGAGTTATGTTTGACGTAAGTAGGAGTTCAGGATCACTTCTTGGTCATTGCTAGATGATGACCGTTCCGTTGCTTCTCTTCTCGCTCTCTTTTGCGTATGTTAGCCACCATATATGCTTATTACTGCTGCAGCTCCACCTTATTACACCTTCCTTTCCCACAAGTTTAAATAGTCTTGATCTCGCGGGTGTGAGATTGCTGAGTCCTCGTGACTCACAGATTCTACCAAAACAGTTGCAGGTGCCGATGATGCCAGTGCAGATGATGGGGTCGATCTCAAGTGGGAGTTCGACGAGGAACGCGGTCGTTACTATGTGTCTTTTCCTGATGATCAGTAGTGGAGCCCAGTTGGGACGATCGGGGATCTAGCATTTGGGGTTGTCTTATTTTCATCTGGATTTCGACCGTAGTCGGTCTATATGTTTGTATTTTGGATGATGTATGATTTATATTTATGTATTGTGTGAAGTGGCGATTGTAAGCCAACTCTTTATCCCATTCTTGTTCATTACATGGGATTGTGTGAAGATGACCCTTCTTGCGACGAAACCACTATGCGGTTATGCCTCTAAGTCGTGCCTTGACACGTGGGAGATATAGCCGCATCGTGGGCGTTACATGGACCAAGAATTAATATAGTTGCTTTGCAACTGCATAATCTGGTCCAGAAACTTGATCAGGAAAAAGCACTCAAATGATGAAGCCACTTGAGCTGAAAATGGGCAAGGCTAGATGATTTGGGCATATGAGAGTGCCATATAAATTTCATACCATTTGGAAAAGCCAAAGTGGTACTTCCTTCATAATGGTCCTCTCTGGACAGAAACTTGAGAAAATTCCTAAGGGAAAGTGGCTAAACAAAATATGCCCAAATTTGGTGGAGATAGGTTATATGGATAGGAGAAGGCCTAGAAAAATTGGCAGCCATAATGGAGCAAGACAAAATATACTTGCTTCACAAACTGAAATTTTGGACAGAATCAAAGAATTGAAGATGAGCTCACATGGAGGCATTACATGAGCTCAACTTTGGCGGAGGGCCATGATATGATGATATTGAGGTCCATGCAAAATTACAACTCATTTGGATATGCCTAGCCTAGCTTGTACCTCCTTCACAAAGTTTCTTTCTGAACAGAAACTTTGGAAAATCATAATTAAATAACTACTAGGCAAATGAGGTTGAATTTTGGCATGTGGCAATGATATGGACAGGAAAAGATGTCCAAGGAGTTTCAGGTCAATTGAGCAAAGGTAAATAGCACTTGTTTCACAAAGTGCCATTTAGGACAGAATGGGAAAGAATTATTGGAGGAATATTTGTGAACATGGCAATGAAACGTTTTGCCATATTTGATGAAGATAGGACCCAAACAATTTACGAGAATTATTTGGGAATTTTAGGAGTGATGGAAATATAGGTTGCTTCACAACCTAGGGCAGACAGGGTTATTCCTTTAATAGAAAAAGGAATATTCCCTAGCAAAAGAATTTTGGGATTGGGCTAGGATGGAAATGATATGATCTAGGGAAGGATTTGAGGATGACAAGCCACTCTGGAAATAAAGAAGAGATCATCTTCTTCAGTTTCCAGACCACAAAGCCACGGAAAAAGAAAACTCAAGCAAAAACCTCAGAATATCAAATGAAAAAGAAAGGGCCAAAAATCAGGCTGTGACATTAGGTCCAGACTTGGGTTTCTTCATTTGAGCAACAACTTTTTTGTCGTTCTTCTTGAAGTTCCCCTTCTTCCCTTTGACTTTTTTCTTGAAACTAGTGGTCTTGTTAACCATCAACGCTTGATGCTCCTTCTTGATTTCTACCTCCGCAGCCTTTAGCATCGCGAAGAGCTTGGGAATTGTCTTTTCCATCCCTTGCATATTATAGTTCATCACGAAGCCTTTATAGCTTGGTGGCAGTGATTGAAGAACTATGTCAATGACACTATCATCAGGGAGATTAACTCCCAGCTGAGTCAAGAGGTTGTGGTACCCAGACATTCTGAGTTTGTGTTCACTGACAGAACTATTCTCCTCCATTTTGCAGCTATAGAACTTGTTGGAGACTTCATATCTCTCAACTCGGGCATTTGCTTGAAATATTAACTTCAACTCCTGGAACATCTCATCTCCTCCATGATGTTCAAAACGTCTTTGAAGTCCCGATTCTAAGCCGTAAAGCATGGCACACTGAACTATCGAGTAGTCATCATCTTTCCTCTGCCAGACGTTCATAATGTCCGGAGTTGCTCCTGCAGTGGGTCTTGGACCTAGCGGTGCTTCCAGGACGTAATTCTTCTGTACATCAATGAGGATAATCCTCAAGTTACGAACCCAGTCCGTGTAGTTGCTACCATCATCTTTCAACTTAGCTTTCTCTAGGAACACATTAAAATTCAAGGGAACGGTAGCACGGGCCATTGATCTACAACAACATAGATATGCAAAAACCATCAGGTACTAAGTTCATGATAAATTAAAGTTCAATTAATCATATTACTTAAGAACTCCCACTTAGATAGACATCCCTCTAGTCATCTAAATGATCACGTGATCCATATGAACTAAACCATGTCCGATCATCACGTGAGATGGAGTAGTTTTCAAAGGTGAACATCACTATGTTGATCATGTCTACTATATGATTCATGTTCGACCTTTCGGTCTCAGTGTTCCGAGGCCATATCTGCATATGCTAGGCTCGTCAAGTTTAACCCGAGTATTCTGCATCTGCAAAACTGGCTTGCACCCGTTGTATGTGAATGTATAGCTTATCACACCCGATCATCACGTGGTGTCTCGGCACGACGAACTGTAGCAACGGTGCATACTCAGGGAGAACACTTATACGTTGAAATTTAGTGAGGGGTCATCCTATAATGCTACCGCCATACTAAGCAAAATAATATGCATAAAGGATAAACATCACGTGCAATCAAAATATGTGACATGATATGGCCATCATCATCTTGTGCCTTTGATCTCCATCTCCAAAGCACCATCATGATCTCCATCGTCACCGGCTTTACACTTTGATCTCCATCGTAGCATCGTTGTTGTCTCGCCAACTATTGCTTCTACGACTATTGCTACCGCTTAGTGATAAAGTAAAGCAACTATATGGTGATTGCATTTCATACAATAAAGCGAGAACCATAAGGCTCCTGCCAGTTGCCGATAACTTTCACAAAACATGATCATCTCATACAACAATTTATATCTCATCACGTCTTGACCATATCACATCACAACATGCCCTGCAAAAACAAGTTAGATGTCCTCTACTTTGTTGTTGCAAGTTTTACATGGCTGCTACGGGCTTCTAGCAAGAACCGTTCTTACCTACGCATCAAAACCACAAAGATTTTTCGTCAAGTGTGCTTTTTTAACCTTCAACAAGGATCGGCCGTAGTCAAACTCGATTCAACTAAAGTTGGGGAAACAAACACCCGCTAGCCACCTGTGTGCGAAGCACGTTGGTAGAACCAGTCTCATGGACGCGGTCATGTAATGTCGGTCCGGGCCGCTTCATCCAACAATACCGCTGAATCAAAATAAGACGTTGGTGGTAAGCAGTATGACTATTATCGCCCACAACTCTTTGTGTTCTACTTGTGCATATAACATCTACGAATAGACCTGGCTGTGATACCACTGTTGGGGAACGCAGTATTTCAAAAAAATTCCTACGATCACGCAAGATTTATCTAGGAGATGCATAGCAACGAGACGGGAGAGTGTGTCCATGTACCCTCGTAGACCGAAAGCGGAAGCATTTAATAACGCGGTTGATGTAGTCGAACATATTCACGATCCAACCGATCCAAGTACCGAACGTACGTCACCTCCGTGTTCAGCACACGTTCAGCACGATGACGTCCCTCGAGCTCTTGATCCAGAAGAGGGTCGAGGGAGAGTTCTGTCAGCACGACGGCGTGGCTCCGGTGTTGGTGATGTGATCTGCACAGGGCTTCGCCTAAGCACTACGACAATATGACCGAGTTCGTAAACTGTGGAGGGGGGCACCGCACACGGCTAAGAAACAACTATTGTGCCTTTTGGGTGCCCCCTTGCGCACATATATAAAGGAGGGGGGAGGAGGAGGCCGACCCAAGGGGGGCACGCCATGGGGGAGTCCTACTAGGACTCCGTTCCTAGTAGGATTCGCGCCCCCTTCCTTCCAATGGAGAGGGGGAAAGGGGAAGGGAGAGAGAGGGAGAAGGAAAGAGGGGGGCCGCACCCCCTCACCTTGTCCAATTCAGACTGGGGCAAGGGGGCGCGCGCCTCCTCCCGTGGACTGCCTCCTCTCCTCCACTAAGGCCCAATAGGCCCATTAACTTTCCCGGGGGGTTCCGATAGCCTCCCGGTACTCAGATAAATCCCGGAACCTTATCGGAACCATTCCGATGTCCGTATATAACCTTCCAATATATCAATCTTTACCTCTCGACCATTTCGAGACTCCTCGTCATGTCCGTGATCTCATCCGGGACTCCAAACAACCTTCATCACCAAAACACATAACTCATAATACAAATCTTCATTGAATGTTAAGCGTGCGGACCGTACGGGTTCGAGAACTATGTAGACATGACCGAGACACATCTACGGTCAATAACCAATAGCGGAACCTGGATGCTCATATTGGCTCCTACATATTCTACGAAGATTTTTATCGGTCAAACCGCATAACAACATACGTTATTCCCTTTGTCATCGGTATGTTACTTGCCCGAGATTCGATCGTCGGTATCATCATACCTAGTTCAATCTCATTACCGGCAAGTCTCTTTACTCGTTCTGTATGCATGATCCCGCAACTAACTCATTAGTCACATTGCTTGCAAGGCTTATAGTGATGTGCATTACTGAGAGGGCCCAGAGATACCTCTCCGACACTCGGAGTGACAAATCCTAATCTCGATATATGCCAACTCAACAAACACCATCGGAGACACTTGTAGAGCATCTTTATAATCACCCAGTTACATTGTGACGTTTGATAGCACACAAAGTGTTACTTCGGTATTCGGGAGTAGCATAATCTCATAGTGAGAGGAATATGTATAAGTCATGAAGAAAGCAATAGCAATAAAACTTAACGATCATTATGCTAAGCTAACGGATGGGTCTTGTCCATATCATCATTCTCTAATGATGTGATCCCGTTGATCAAATGACAAGACATGTCTATGGTCAGGAAACGTAACCATATTTGATTAACGAGCTAGTCTAGAAGAGGCACACTAGGGACATTCTGTTTGTCTATGTATTCACACATGTACTAAGTTTCCGGTTAATACAATTCTAGCATGAATAATAAACATTTATCACGATATAAGGAAATATAAATAGCAACTTTATTATTGCCTCTAGGGCATGTTTCCTTCACCCACAGGCTGGGTCCACTTGTCACTGGCGGAGGTAGAGCATGCTTGGGTGAAATGGCTTTATTCCACGACCCTCCTCTCTCAGTCCTTTCCTCGTTCCCCATTTTCCTCCTCCCAAATCGGGCCAGATCCAGCGGTAACCACCGGAGGAGGCAAAGGTAGCCGGCGCCGCAACCGCAGCCAAAGATGGGCGACGAACATTGGGAAGTGGATCATATGCCACCGTAGCCGAAGTTGGGCAGAGGAAGCCGAAGGCATTAGCCTGCGGGGGGATTCACTGCTCGTCGCCAGCGCAGGTAAGGTCCTACTCCTACCCATGGCTTCCCTGGCATAGGTCCCGCCTCGGAGCGGCTCGTATTTCTCGTATTTATTCGGAGTGGGGGCGGTACTCAACGTGGAGAGGTCATGACGATGGGGACGAGTTTGCTGGGCAGCCCATAGCGGTGGTTAACCGCATCCACTTTACACAGTTATGGCCATGGTGGCATTGGCATCATGAGCAAAGCTCTCATGCTGCTTCCGAACTAGGGAGGCGTGGGGATTCAGCGAGGTTTGAGTTTCAACCAGAATGAGTAGATAATGGGATAGCCTAGGTTGTCGTACATCTCTTTTGCATCTGGGTTCCTCCGTCTTTTTTATTGAATTTTTCTAGTATAAGTTGCAAACGAAGCAAGAATAGTTGGCTAGCTAGTTGTAAAAGTTGCACAGGGATGCCAACATAGTTGGATTACGGCATGAAGGACGATTAGGAGTGTGATTTTCAATTTCATTTTCCAGTTGCACACGCTCATACGTCAATTGGCTGCATCCTGCACACTCTAGATCATTTAGTTGGCAGGACATTTTGTTCATTTTTTATTTTGGGAGTCCCTATTTAGTCAGCGGGAGTCGAGTGCGTGTTCTAGTGGGATACGAGTTTCATGGCGAATGATAACCCACAAGTATAGGGGATCAATTGTAGCCTCTTTCGATAAGTAAGAGTGTCGAACCCAACGAGGAGCTAAAGGTAGAACAAATATTCCCTCAAGTTCTATCGACCACCGTTACAACTCTACGCACGCTTAACATTCGCTTTACCTAGAACAAGTATGAAACTAGACGTACTTTGTAGGTGTTGTTGGATAGGTTTGCAAGATAATAAAGAGCGCGTAAATAAAAAGTAGGGGCTGTTTAGATAAAGACACAATAAAGTTAGTATAGCGAGTGTGGAAAAGTGGTGGTAGGAATTGTGAAATTGTCCCTAAGCAATTGACTACTTTACTAGACCGATAGCAAGTTTTATGTGGGAGAGGCCACTGCTAGCATGTCATCCCTGACTTGGAATTCTATGCACTTATGATTGGAACTATTAGCAAGCGTCCGCAACTACTAACGTTCATTAAGGTAAAACCCAACCATAGCATTAAGATATATTGGTCCCCCTTCAACCCCGTATGCATCAATGTCTATGCTAGGTAGAAGCTTCTGTCACTCTTGCCCTCCAATACATAGTCCTATCAACATAAAACTAACTCTATGGTGTGATCCACGCGCGCGCTCATATGATGGGCACCAAAGGACAGCAACACAACCACAAGCAAATTAAATCAATCATAGCAATTCATCAACCACCGATAGGACAACGAAAATCTACTCAGACATCATAGGATGGCAACACATCATTGGATAATAATATGAAGCATAAAGCACCATGTTCAAGTAGAGGGTACAGCGGGTTGCGGGAGAGTGGACCGCTGTAGATAGAGGGGGAAGGTGATGGAGATGTTGGTGAAGATGGCGGAGGTGTTGGTGAAGATCGCGGTGATGATGATGGTGGCCACGACAGCGTTCCGGCACCACCGGAAGAGAGGGGGAGAGGGGCCCCCTTCTTCTTCTTCTTCCTTGACCTCCTCCCTAGATGGGAGAAGGGTTTCCCCTCTGGTCATTGGCCTCCATGGCATGGGAGGGGCGAGAGCCCCTCCGAGATTGGATCTGTCTCTCTGTCTCTCTCTGTTTCTGCGTTCTGGTATTCTGCCCTTTCGCTGTTTCTTATATATCCGGATATCCGTAACTCCGATTGGATTGAAACCTTCGCCAAGATTTTTTTTCCGAAAATTAGCTTTCTTGCGGCCAAAGAAGAGCAGCAACGGCCTTACGAGGGCCAGGGGCGCGCCCCCCTGCCTGGTGGCCACCTCGGGCACTGTCTCGCGTTGATTCCTCCTCCCATATTTCCCAAATATTCCAAAAATATTCTCCGTCCGTTTTTATTCCGTTTGGATTCCGTTTGATATGGGGTTTCTGCGAAACATAAAACATGCAACAAACAGGAACTGGCACTGGGCACTGGATCAATATGTTAGTCCCAAAAATAGTATAAAAAGTTGCCAAAAGTATATGAAAGTTGTATAATATTGGCATGGAACAATAAAAAATTATAGATACGACGGAGACGTATCAGCATCCCCAAGCTTAATTCCTGCTCGTCCTCGAGTAGGTAAATGATAAAAAAGATAATTTTTGATGTGGAATGCTACCTAGCATAATCTTGATCACATATCTAATCATGGCATGAATATTAAGACACGAGTGATTCAAAGCAATAGTATATCATTTGACATTAAGACAATAATACTTCAAGCATACCAACCAAGCAATTATGTCTTATCGAAATAACATAGCCAAAGAAATCTCATCCCTACAAAATCATATAGTCTGGCTATGCTCCATCTTCACCACACAAAGCATTCAAATCATGCACAACCCCGATGACAAGCCGAGCAATTGGTTCATACTTTTTAACGCGCTTCAGCCTTTTCAACCCTCATGCAATACATGAGCACAAGCCATGGACATAGCACTATACGTGGAATAGCATATGATGATGGAGGTTTGTGTGAGAATACAAAAAAGGAGAAAGTCTCACATCGACGCGGCTAATCGACGGGCTATGGAGATGCCCATCAATTGATGTCAATGTGAGGAGTAGGGATTGCCATGCAACGGATGCACTAAGAGCTATAAGTGTATGAAAGCTCAAACTGGAAACTAAGTGTGTGTGCATCCAACTTGCTTGCTCATGAAGACCTCGGGCATTTGAGGAAGCCCATCATCGGAATATACAAGCCAAGTTCTATAATGAAAATTCCCACTAGTATATGAAAGTGATAACTCAAGAAACTCTCTATATGAAGAACATGGTGCTAATTTGAAGCACAAGTGTGGTAAAAGGATAGTAACATTGCCCCTTCTCTCTTTTTCTCTCATTTTTTTGTTTTCTCATTTTTTTCTTTTTTTTGTGGGCTTCTTTGGCATTTTTTTTATTTGGGCTTCTTTGGCCTCTTTTATTTTGATAACCTCACATGGTACAATGTTCTAATAATGATGACCATCACACTTTTATTTACTTACAACTCAATATTACAACTTGATGTCTAGAACAAAGATATGAATCTATATGAATGCCTCCGGCGGTGTACCGGGATGTGCAATGATCTAGCATAGCAATGACATCAAAAAACGGACAAGCCATGAAAACATCATGCTAGCTATCTTACGATCATGCAAAGCAATATGACAATAAATGCTCAAGTCATGTATATGATGATGATGGAAGTTGCATGGCAATATATCCCGGAATGGCTATGGAAATGCCATGATAGGTAGGTATGGTGGCTGTTTTGAGGAAGATATAAGGAGGCTTATGTGTGATAGAGCGTATCCTATCACGGGGTTTGGATGCACCGGCGAAGTTTGCACCAACTCTCGAGGTGAGAAAGGGCAATGCACGGTACCGAAGAGGCTAGCAATGATGGAAGGGTGAGAGTGCGTATAATCCATGGACTCACATTAGTCATAAAGAACTCATATACTTATTGCAAAAGTTTATTAGCCCTCGAAGCAAAGTACTACTACGCATGCCCCTAGGGCGATAGATTGGTAGGAAAAGACCATCGCTCGTCCCCGACCGCCACTCATAAGGAAGACAATCAATAAATACCTCATGCTCCAACTTCGTTACATAACGGTTCACCATACGTGCATGCTACGGGACTTGCAAACCTCAACACAAGTATTTCTCAATTTCACAATTACTCAACTAGCACGACTCTAATATCACCACCTTTATATCGCAAAACTATTGCAAGGAATCAAACATATCATATTCAGTGATCTACAAGTTTTATGTAGGATTTTATGACTAACCATGTAAATGACCAGTTCCTGTCATCTCTCTAAATAGATATAAGTGAAGCAAGAGAGTTTAATTCTTTCTACAAAAGATATGCCCACGCTCTGACAAATATAAGTGAAGCAAAAGAGCATTCTACAAATGGCGGTTTTCTATGTGAAGAGAAACAGGCAATCCAAACTTCAAATGATATAAGTGAAGCACATGAAGCATTCTATAAAGCCATACTCAAAAGATATAAGTGAAGTGCAATGAGCATTCTATAAATCAACCAAGTACTATCTCATACCAGAATGGTGCATAAAAGAAAAGTGAAAACTAAGTGCAAAAGACGCTCCAACATTTGCACATATCACATGAATGAAACGAATCCGAAAACATACCGATACTTGTTGAAGAAAGAGGGGATGCCTTCCGGGGCATCCCCAAGCTTAGACGCTTGAGTCTCCTTGAATATTTACTTGGGGTGCCTTGGGCATTCCCAAGCTTGAGCTCTTGCCTCTCTTCCTTCTTCTCACATCGAGACCTCCTCGATCCTCGAACACTTCATCCACACAAAACTTCAACAGAAAACTCGGTAAGATCCGTTAGTACAATAAAGCAAATCACTACTCTAAGTACTGTTGCAAACCAATTCATATTTTTTTGCATTGTAGCTACTGTAACATAACTTTTCCATGGCTTAATCCACTGATAAAAATTGATAGTTTCATCAAAACAAGCAAACTATGCATCAAAAACAGAATCTGTCTAAAACAGAACAGTCTGTAATAATCTGATCATTAACCATACTTCTGGTACTTCAAAAATTCTTGAAAAATTAGGAAAAATAAAAAATTTGTATATAAAGACAACGCAATAAGAATCAGAACTATTTGACGTTCCAGGAAAAAACTAAAAAACGCGCACTACAGGCAAAGTTTCTGTCCTGCACCGTACAAACCAACAAGCATTGTAAACATCCTAAAGGCAAACCTTGGCACATTATTTTTATAATACAGTGGAATTGTACAAGGGGATAATTATTTTTGTTGAAAAGTTTCTGTAATCAAGATTCACAAAGTTTCCGTGAGCATGAACAAAGTTCAAGGAGCTCTCCCACTTCAACAATGCTTGTCTTTCTCACTTTCACTTTCCTTTTTGAAAGGTTTTAGGTTCCCCTCTTTATTTTTTTATTTTTTTTAAACTACATGAAAGCACTCAACAGAAATAAATGACTCTCTAAAACTCCCGGGTTGTCTCCCTGGCAGCGCTTTCTTTAAAGCCATTAAGCTAGGCATATAGTGCTCAAGTAATGAATCCACCCGGATCCCAAGGTATATCAAAGCCAATTTTAATTAACAATGATTTGTAATTTAGTAGTGAGCACAAAGTAACATATATCATGCAACAACGAAGTCTAACTCTCTTCCTATGCATCGGCATGTCATAAAAGAACAATTCATGCACACATAGTAAAGGCTAATGCATGGTATAAACAGTTTCTTGCAATTTTTTCGTGTTGTAAACATAGAGTGGTGGAGATGTAGTTCCTCTCTCATAATAATTACAAGTAGGAGCAGCAAGCACATGCATATTATATCTATCAAAATCATCATGTGTAGTAGTAAAATGCAACCCATCAATATAATCCTTAATACACTACAAAAAAAAGACACATCCGTGACATTTTGGGCCGAACGAAAAATTTTCTGTCATACATATGACACTTCTATGACGATAATTGTGACAAAACCCGGTATCATCATAGACGTGGTGGGCTCCTACTTCTATGACAAAAAATCATGACAGAAAATGGGCTTTTCGTCCTGGGCGGGCCGGAGACGCAGCTGCATGACATTCTTTGGGCCGTCCATGACAGAAAAAACCGTGGTAGAAGCGAGGGGGAGGAAAATTTCGGGGAGTTCCCGGTTACGGTGGGAGGTCGGGGGCCGAGCGATGCGTGTTTCCCTCGTACACGTACGCGCATGTGTGCGAGGCGTTGGCTCTAACTGAACCAAAGCGAGGCGTTGGGCTCTAACTGAACCCGAGCGATTGCACTGCAGGCTACACGTTACTGAACCCGAGCGATCGATCGATGGCTGTTAACTGAACCCGATCGATCGAGCGATTCCTTCGCTACTGCTGCTAACTGAAGTCGATCGATGCTGCCTCTGGGATGAACAGTGAGCGTTGCGGGGGGGTTTGGATGAACAGTGACCGGTGGTGTTGCCTCTGGATGAACAGGACCTCGTGGTGTGGTGGAGGGCTGGATGAACAGTAGACGATGGAGGGGTGCCCGTGGAGGGGTGGTTGAACAGGACCCCGTGGTGTGGAGGGCTGGATGAACAGTAGATGGTGGAGGGGTGCCCGTGGAGGGGTGGTTGAACAGTAGCCGGTGGAGTAGCGCGCGGTGGAGGCTGGATGAACAGGAGCCCATGGAGGCTGGAGGAGGTCGACGGTAGCCCGTGGAGGCTGGAGGAGGTTGACGGTGGAGATGAACAGTATCCCGTGGAGTCCCATTTTGCGGTACGCCACACCCCTCCCGATGAACAAGACCCCCGTTTCAACCGTAGGAGGTCCGTTTCGTCCGTTTTGCGGTACGCCACACCCCTCCCGATCAACAGGACCCCCGTTTCGACCGTAGGAGGTCCGTTTCGTCCGTTTTGCAGTACGCCACACCCCTCCCGATCAACAGGACCCCTGTTTCGACCGTAGGAGGTCCGCTTCCTCCGTTTTGTGGTACGCCACACCCCTCCCGATCAACAGGACCCCGTTCCGAACGTAGGAGGTCCGTTTCCTCCGTTTTGCAGTACGCCAGGCCTCGTTTCCATCGCCTGTTCCGTCCAAGCCCTCCCGATGAACACGACCACGCATTCTGTTCCGACCTAGCCGGTTGGCTTCCACGCGTTCCGTTGCCTCCCGATGAACACGACGCATTCCATTGCCTCCCCATGAACACGACGCATTCCGTTGCCTCCCCATGAACACGACGCATTCCGTTGCCTCCCCATGAACACGACGACGGTGCTGTTTCTCCGTTCCGACCCCGCCATGTACATGAGCCCTGGCCGTACGTATGCGCGAGTAGGCGTTCGAGACCCCGCCCATATGTACACATACGTGGCCGTATTTTCTTTCTTGCACCCTGGCTGCTGTACGTACGTGTACATGCTACATGCGCGCCTCTACTACGACACGTGCGCGCCTCTACTACGACACGTGTGCGCCTCGACATCGACCAGTATGTACGTACATGTTCGCGACCAGAATGACAATGCTACGTACGCTTCGACCAGGTGGGTCCCGACTGTCAGGCACTTCCTTGCCTGCGAAGATGTAGCTGGTGGGTCCCAGCAGTCAGGGGGCGAATCATTTTTTTTTGGCCGGACGCACTTCCTTGCGTGCGAAGATGTAGCCGGTGGGTCCCAGCAGTCAGGGGGCGAATCATTTTTTGCCCGGACGCACTTCCTTGCGTGCGAAGGTGTAGCTGGTGGGTCCCAGCAGTCAGGGGCGAATCTTTTTTTGCCCGGATGCACTTCCTTGCATGTGAAGATGAAGCTGGTGGGTCCCAGCAGTTAGGGGGAAATGTTTTTTCCGCAAAATACAGTGGCCTGTCCGGTGGGTCCTAGCTGTCAGGTGGAGGAATCATTATTTTCCGCGTAATAAGGAGGCACTTCCTTGCTGCGGCCGTGGACCCAGCTGTCAGCCTCTCCACGTACAGTCCACGTCCGATGGAAGTCGTTCCTTGACCACGTTGACCAGGCTGCGCCGAGAGCACCACGGCGGTGGACGACGGCGAGGCCTAGGAAGGGGACGACATGGAGCCGGGGAAGACGCGGCAGTGGAAGCCCGCGCGGAGAGGAGTACGAGGGTTCACTGGTTCGGATGCGGTGTGAGGCTGCCGTCGCCGCAGGGCCTGGCCAGCGGTGGGAATAGTAGGGGGCGGTGAGGCCTCCGGTGCAGCACAGCCGGCCACGGGAGGCAGGAGCATGCGGCACGACCGGCGCTGCTTTGGGCGGCTGGAGCAAGAAGACCAGAGGTTGAAGAAGCACTACGGTCGTTGGATGGACATCGTACGGTCACTGGAGCTAGAATCGTTCATATTGACTAAGTTGACAAAGCCCTCCATCCCCGTCAACTTAGTTGGCCCACAAGTCATCCTCCCACTATGGTGGGTCCCAGCTAGCAGGGGGTATTCATTTTTTTTGTGCGTAATAAGGAGACACTTCCTTGCGTGCGAAGATATAGCTGGTGGGTCTGACATGTCAGCGGGGGGAACATTTTTTTTGCGAAATACAGAGGCCCTTCCGGTGGGTCCCAACTGTCAGGTGGAGGAATCGTTATTTTGCGCGTACAGTCCACGGCCGATGGATGTCGTTCGTTGACCATGTTGACCAGGCCGCGCCGAGAGCACCATGGCGGTGGACGACGGCGAGGCCTAGGAAGGGAACGACACGGAGCCGGGGAAGACTCGGCAATGGTTGCCCACGCGGTGGGGAGTACGAGGGTTTACTGGTCCGGCTGCCGTCGCCGGAAAATAACGGGAGGTGTGGGTGAGTAGAGGAATGGCCTGGCCAGCAATGAAGTAGGGTGGGGCGGTGCGGCCTGTGCGGCAGCACAGCCGGCCACGGGAGGCGGGAGCAGGCAGTCCCACCGGAGCTGGTTTGGGCGGCTGGAACAAGAAGATCAGATATTGAAGAAGCAGCACGGCCGTTGGATTAACATCCAACGGTCACTGCTGCGAGAATCGTTTGTGGACTAAGTTGACAAAGCCAAAGTACACGTCAACCTAGTAGACCCACAAGTCAGCCACCAAATATGTCCCAAACAGCATACAGCCCGAAATTTCTAGCCAGATTCAAATTAATTTTAAATCTAAATATACCTTAATTTAAATTCAATGAAATTTTACCCGCACAAAAATAATGAAATTTAAAATATCAAAATCTGAAAGAAAACAGTATTTTGGAAATAATTGCCTGTTTGCTGTATTTTTTCATTTTACAGCCCATTTATTATTACTTATAGCCCATTTCTTATTACTTGTAGCCCATTTTCTGGGCAAAATGCATCCCTCCTCGTCTAGAAAGATTTCTGGCCCAGCAGGGCGTAGAAAAGCAAGTAGGCCTACGTTGGTTATTCTGCAAAAAACAAAATAGCTGGCTAGCCATTTTCAGAAAGGAAAAAAACAAACTGGGATGGTCATGTGCTAAACATATGAAATAAAAGCCTGGGCTAGACAGGCCACGGGTCCCTCACAACCCAGTTGATACCCTTCTCCGTCCCAAAAAAACAAAATTACTGTGCGCGCTGCTGGGTCCCTACTGTCATCCTCACCATGTACAGTCATCTCCTTATTCCTCTCGGTTGTTGACCATGTTGACAACACCGGAGGGCGGCGCCGCGGCGAGTGAACAAAGGCGGAGGAAGATGGTGAGGCCTCGGACGGGAACGAACATGAGCCGGGGAAGATCACAGCCAGCCGTGGGAGGCGGGAGCAGGCGGTCCCGCCGGCGCTGGTTTGGCTTTGGCGGCTCGAGGAAGAAGAGACTGAAGAAACGCGACAGACGTTGAATGTCAATCCAACGGTCAAGGTTGGCACAATCGTTTGTTGACTAAGCGGACACCAAGTAGCATACTTTTTTATATATAGGAAGAAAACTGCGAGGAAAATGCGTTCGTCTGCCGTCCTCCTCACAGGGAACGTTCGCCACATAAGTGACTAGCACCCTTGGTTTTCAACCGAGAGGTCTTGGGTTCGAGTCCCAGGAACTGTCAATTTTGTCCTCCTTCCTTCCTCGCAAAAAAAGGGAAAGAAAATCAAAGACTTGGGAAGGCGTACAGAACAAGCTAGTGTACTAGTAAAGAGACGTTGCCGAGTTTTAGAAAAAAGAAAGACGTGCTCCTGTAGCTGGTTCGAATCCAAACCTAGACTATGACTATATATGGTGCTATGCTACTCTGCAAGTAATGAAACTGACATATCCAACGTTTGCTTCTCCTCTTCTCTACTTACTCTGCCTAGAATCAGAAGCTCTGGCCGCAACAACCATGTCCGCTGGCTGCTCGTCCACCTGCTCTTTAGTAGGCAACAACCAGATATGCGCCAAGTCGCCACCCATACCATCGCCTGTGGGTCTCATCAGACCCTCGCCGGCACGCGCACCGCAGCCGATTGCTCATCGCAACCCGCTGCCGTTGGTGTGGTGCCACTGCTGCAAATCACGCAGAGTCATCCGTCGCGTCTCAACCACAATCCGCAACCCTGGCCGAGTCTTCTACAAATGCCCGAATCATGGGGTAATAATATGTTTAAGTGTTGTTCTGCGGCTTTCAGTTGATGATTTTTTTAATAGTTTGGTTGATGATCTTCCAATTTGATTCGTGCAGAAAAGGGAAGATTCGTGTGATTTGTATTTCTGGGAAGTTGCTGATGTGGGGGAATGCAACTACGCTGATTATTTGGTTAGCCGATGAATCCCAATACCAGCAGGTTGGGGTGTTGGACAAGTAACTGAAGGAACGGCAGAAGAGGAAGATGCAGAGCAGAAGGTTAAAGATGCAGTTCCTCTGATCATGGCCAAGCAACAGCTGCTGAACGGCCTTGACAGCAATGAGGAGATGAAAGAGCTTGTGAAGATAATGGGCAAAATCGATGTGCTTTGTAGGATGATTGTCTCTTTATTTGCAGTGTATGTAGCACTCGTGATGTATACAGTGGCTACAACATGAGCACTTTGCTGGAACTAGTAATGGATGAAACCTGTGTAGCAGGCTGGGCGTAGTGTTGTGAACATCTAATGATTTCTATTAACGGAAATCAGGGGGTATCCCCTTTTGCTCATATAAATAAATAAATAGCAGAGGCCCTGTCGGGTCAGCTTTGTTCTCATTCGAAGACGTCGAGCAAATTGCAGTCCAACAGCAAACTATGTCATCAAATTCAAGTTTCACAGCCAAATATGAGTACAACTAAACAACAATGTCATCATGTTTTAGTTGTCATACAATCACCAAACACAAATCAGCATACATAACAAGTGATGTTCTCACATCAAAATACTAAACAACATGTTCATCAGGTTTCAGTTGTCATAGCAAACACAATTTCACATAGTAGATAAAAAAACGTCTTCCGACAGGCAAATACGACAAAAGCAATGTAATCATCATCCACAGCAGCAGCGTCAACATCTTCGCCATGTGTATCAGTCTGAATCGTAATTCCCCATGGTGTCATCTTCTCCTTCGTCCTCAACGTCCTCGAACGTTGGCTTCTTCTTGATCAACTCTTGTATGTCCACAGCACGACAGGCAATCTTTTCGTCGGCGTCATTGACGTGATGGTTCTCAAAGATATTAGGAACATCTGTGTTATCTTGTACATCAGGAGCAGTGTAAGCATCATCTTGTTGTGCAACTTCATTAAATGAATTCCTCTGCTCAAACTTTTGCAATACTCTCCGGTCATCTCTACGTGCAAATGTGTCTTCCAAGAAAAATATCTGTGTTGCTTGATTTGCCAAAATAAAAGGCTCGTTTGGTCTGGTACGCCGCCTTGACATTGATGGATTTAAAATAATCATCAGCTCTGGGTTTTGCGATCCTGGAAAACAGGTTATACCAACGACATCACAACAGAACCACACAACGATGATCCTCGAAACTGGAGATATACTACAACTGAACAATGTCTGTTATGTTAGCATACATTTTAGTTGTCTCTTTGTCATACATATCCGTTCTCATGATGGCACTGTTTTGTGTCTTCCTGCCTTCGTCTCGTGCAAGGGTGTTGTAGCGCACATCTCCAACAACGCAAGATTCATAATGTCTTACCCGAGTATCAGGACCCATTGCTAGTGAGTAAAGGGCTTCATAAACTGCCTGCCCATCCTCCCGCATCTTCTTAACCTATGGTTAGAAAATAGACAAGCTGATCATCTTATGTACTCAATATATTAAAAAAACTGACAGTGCACTTCAAAAGCTTACATGGTTCTTGAACCATTTCGCAAATCCTGCCATAACCAGTTTGTCAATGTTTCTTGGATTTTGCGGCAGTAACTCCTCTTTGTAGATGCTGCACAACATAGTGATCGCGTCAAACATCTAAATATATGAGAATGTGCTGCAAGTTTAGTAGATTACGATGTATAAGCTGCAGTACTGCACTTACTTGATATAAGGTAGTATCTCAGGACAGTTATTCAACACATACCAAACCATTTTGTCCAAATCTTTAGGTTTGTCCTCTTGTCGACTCTTCCCTGTAACTTGAACAGAATAATCGAAAACATTGAGCCCGGGATTGTCTTCACCCACCTCTTTGCTAAGCTGATCAGCTATTTCAATGTATTTTGAGCAGAATGTCAATGCTTCTGTAGCAATGTAGGCCTCTGCAATGGAACCCTCGGGTCTAGCTCTATTCCTAACAGAGCCCTTGAAAGTGCCTAGCCGCCTTTCAGTAGGGTACATCTAGCCATACTGTACTGGACCTCTAAGTAGTGCCTCATCAGGTAGATCAACAGCCAAATGCACCATCACATCAAAGAAGGCTGGAGGATATATCTTCTCAAGGTCGCATAGGATAGTTGGTATCTTGTCTCTAAGACGCTCCAAAGCATCTATCCTGATATTCCTACTGCAGAGTTCCCTGAAGAATTGTCCCAACTCTGCAACTGCTCTGTATAAGTCAGGGCGGCCCAATCCTCTAAGGATAACAGGTAAAACCCTTTGAAGTAGGACGTGGCAGTCATGAGTTTTCAACCCTTGTACCTTGTTTCCATCTGCACTGACTCTCCTTTCAGGGTTCGAAGCAAATCCATGTGGGAATCTCACACGTGACAGGACCTCGCAGAATTCTTTTCTTTTTACCTTGTCCAAGACATACACAGCCGGTGCCATATCCCGTGGTTTACCTTCATCTTGCACCTGCAAATCCTTTCTGATACCCAGGTGTGTCAAATCAATCCTAGATTTTAAGGTATCTTTCGTCTTGCCTTCAATAATAAGAAGTGTGCCGATAATGCTGTCACATATATTTTTCTCGATGTGCATCACATCAAGATTATGCCGCAGATCCAAATCTTTCCAATACTCCAAGTCCCACAAAGTGGACCTGCGGGTAAACAATAATCTCTCTTCTTCCCTGCCACGCTTCCTTTTCCCGCTACCATTACCAGGATGGTTTCCTGGTGTAATATGCCTGACCTTCTCTAATTCCACTTGCAACTCATCGGCGGTGAGCATCTTTGGCGCATCACGGTTTTCATGTTTTGCATTGAACACATGTCTTCGGTATTTTCTAGGATGCGGCTTGTCCTTGGCAAGGAAACGGCGGTGTCCAATGTAACAGATCTTGCTAAGTATTGCGTATGACAGCGGATTCCTGTGACAGCGAACACATGCATTGTAACCATGTGTCGTTCGCCCTGACATAGTGCCCAAAGCGGGATAATCATGGATGCACCAAATTATAACAGCACGCAGAAAGAAATCAGCTGGTGGGCTGCTATATAGTTCTCGAGTGAGAACACCCTTCCATAGCTGTTGAAGTTCCTCCACAAGAGGCTCCATGAACAAATCAAAATCCTTTCCAGGACTTTTTGGACCTGGGATGAGCAAGGCCATCATGTAGTTTGATTCTTTGGTGCAGACATTTGGACGCATGTTGTAAGGGATAACAAGCACTGGCCACATGCTATATGTGGCGCTCTGGTGGCCAAATGGGTTAAATCCATCTGAAGCTAAGCCAAGTCTAATGTTTCTCGGGTCAGCAGCAAACTCTTTGTGTTTATCATTGAAGCTTTTCCACTCACTACCATGAGATGGATGGCTCATTACATTCTGATCTCTGTACTCCTGGTTCCTAGAATGCCACAGTACATCCTCTCTTGTTTCAGCATCATGAAACAACCTCTGCAATCTTGGTGTAATTGGAAAATGTCTCAGAACATTATGAGGAATCCTCTTCACAGCATCGCCATCTTTCCATCTTGATGATTTGCATTTCGGGCATTCACTTAAGTTGGCATAATCCTTCCGGAATAGAACACAATTATTCTTACAAACATGGATCATATCATATCCAATTCCAACTGCACGAAGGAAATTCTTCATTTTACTGTAGGTGTGTGGCAGCTCAGACGCATCTGGGAAAGATTTGCGAAAAGCAACCAACATCGCATCGAATGATTTGTTGGGCATCCGCTCAGATGTCTTCACCTGAAGAAAGGTGACCATAGCTGAGAATACTGACAGCTTATTTCCTGGGGTGACAGCAACGTTGCATTGTTCCAACATGCGAGCCCACCGTTTTTCTTATGCAGGTGAAAGTTCACGGAATGCACGGGCATTTCATAGAATTGTTTCAATGTTGGTCAAACTCACTGGCTCCGCCACCACCACCTCCTCCTCCTCTTCCACCTGAGCATCAGGCAGATCAAGATGGTGATCTGCTGCTTCCACGTAG
The DNA here is from genome assembly GCF_018294505.1 of Triticum aestivum. Taxonomy (NCBI): domain Eukaryota; kingdom Viridiplantae; phylum Streptophyta; class Magnoliopsida; order Poales; family Poaceae; genus Triticum; species Triticum aestivum. The sequence goes on from NC_057808.1 coordinate 113,958,060, forward strand.
TCAATAACATTGACGTTCACAGCTTCACCATGATGAACCCACCTAGTATATGTGACCGACATCCCATACAAGTGTAGATGATTTTGCACAGTTGACTGGGGTCTTGTAACTAAATTCATGCAACTGCTACACGGGCAGAGCACATCTGATTTCGGACCACCGTACTCAGCTCTGATACAGTTCATGAAGTTTTCAACCCCCTCGACATATGCAGCGGAGAATCTTCGAGCATAAGTTATCCAAGTCCTGTCCATCTATTAGACATACAAATTAGTTCTTCTACTAGATATTACAGGAAAACATATATGCTTTTTTATGAAGTCCAGAAAAAAATACCTAGGTCGATGTCTAAAGCTATGGCAAGATATTTGGACGAGCAGATCTAAGTAACGAAATATATGTAAAGCTAATTCAGCAAACAGATTTGAGTGCCAAATTATGGCAGGCTGTTTCAGCAGTCAATGAGGCCGAGCACACAGCCATCGAACTATCGAAGGCCATCGCAGCAACAAAGATCGAGTATAAAACGGTGTAGAGCTATTTCACCTAACAGATTGGCTACTAGACCATGGCAATCTACGTCACAATAAATATATGGCAGGATATTTTAGCAATTAATCAGCCTTGGCATGCCATCTTAGCTAAGCAGATTGAGTGCAGAACAGGGCAAGGAAGCTTCTTAAGCAGAGCATATTGACAGTAAACTACTTCGGCAAACAGTGAGATTAACAGCGTCTATCAGCTAACATTCAGAGCTACACCGACATGAACGAGGCCTCAGTCTAGAATGCGCGTACCGTGGGAGAAGCTGACTGCCGTGCGTCTCCACAGGAACGTCGCCAGCAGTGGCGGCGCTGACCGCCGTGCGCCTCCACAAGAACGTAGCCAGAGGTGGCGGCGCGGCTAGAGGACGACAGTCTACGAGAGCGTACTGTGGGAGCGAGAGGATCGCCGAACCGCGGCGCCGACGTATCGGCGCGGCGGGGAGGGCGGCTTTGGCAGGGGGAGGATTTTCGCGCGGTGGGCGGGGGGAGTTTGGCGCATGGTCGGTTTCTCCAAGTGCAGTCCCACGTGTCAGTGAAGAGGCAAGCCGAAGCGCGTTCTGTTTGCGTGAGCCATGTGCAGGACCGAACGTGTGTGGGGTGTAATGCGACCGCGACAGGAGTGCTGTGAGTGTACCTCCTTTTTTCCTTTTAAACTAGGTGCTTCGCCCCTCAAAAAAATTTGTTGCTTCGCGCGATCCATCGATACTACTACTAGTAATCCGGTAATCCCGACTAAAACGGCGCGGCCGGGTCTTTTCCCGCGCGATATGCTTGGAGGTTGGCTTAGTTGGGTTTTTTAGGACGAGTAATGCTACACCTACGTAATCCCAGTTACGTAATTAACGTAATGTGAAACGTGTGAGCTGTTGATTGTAGATTGGGGGAGGGAGGGGCCCACCACCATGAAAATCAGGGGAGGAGAGAGAGAGGCAATTTACGTTAACCCTTTCGTAGGTTCCCGTAGATGTAGAAAGATGTGAAATGCGTGAATGTGTAGTGGACGTACTATTGGAGTGCCTAAGATAATTTGTGTATGTATAGACCCCATGTGTTTATTTTACTTCGCATGTTAGATTTTTCTCGGTTCAATAAAAAGCAGAGTTGGTGATGATGGTGTGCCTGTCATCCTGCAATATAGGCCGTCCGATCTATATCTAATGGATAGGAAGGAAACTATGACAATTTACCCGCACTCCTCTCCACATTTGCAGACAAGGCTTTCCCTCGTTCATCCTTTTCTCCCACAAGATCTTGATCTTCCGTGCAACGCACGGGCATCTTGCTAGTACTCCTACAATATGTATATTATTGTGAAAGTTCATATACACCGGCCGAGATTAATGCAAACACGGCAGATTTTCATTACATTTCAAACTTTTATAGGACAGAAAAATAAAATAAACCCGACCCTAAACCTATTCTACGGCGGCGACCGACGTCCTCCATCTGCGATCTCTATGTACGGGGGCGGGGTTCAAGACCCGTGAAGTGAAGGTGCGGTCTCCGGCGAGGAAGAGTAGAACACGGGATACGGACCGGCCAGTTGGCACACCATGCCCTGCCACCTCCCATGCCCTACTCATCCTTGGAGGAGTCCCCGACCTCGGCGGTGCCGGACGTTGGACAGCGGCAAGTAGGACGCATGGCTGACGGTGCTCCCGTCGTCGGCCGCCAGCGTGGCCACCGCTTGTGCGGTCGCGTCCGCGTCCGGCTACACCGCTATAGCATCGCGAGAGGCGACTTGAGCGAGGGCGGCGACCTCGAGCTTCATCCCCGAAGACAAGCTCTCCCGCAGAGCGTTCGCACTTGCGGTCATGGCGGATGTGGTGCCAGGTAGGAGGACGATGCGCTATGGTGTGGAGGTTAGCTGGGCGTTGCCGCTTTAAGTAGCGCATTCCGGTGAGGCCAAGCGTCCGGGTGCGTCATTAAGTCGCCAGAGTTGGTTCCTCGGGCACCGAGCCTCTTAACGACGACATACGAACGGACGGCATGAATGCGGGCAGCTGGCGCCGGCTGGGAACGCACCGCGCGACGGCGCGAGGGACGAGGGTTTTGGTGTGCCAGGGTAGTCAGCTGCGGTCGTGGCAACGTTGGAGATGCCCTTTACTCACATGCGATCCCCGCATGTCATTGAAAAAGCAAGACGACCCGGCATGGTCTCAGGTCCAGAGGATGCAGTTGGCCGTGCTACACCACTCCGTGGACGCGTCACGGTGCCCCGTGCATCCTCGACGAGCCGGGTGTTGGGGTGTGTTTGGATTGTGGCCAAAGTGCACCTTACCAAAATTTTGGTCATGACCCAAAGATTGGTCTTTGTTTGGATGGTTGCCATTTTTTGGCATGCCAATGAACTCTAGCGAACTCTAGTTCATTTTTCTTGCCAATGTCGGCCAAATCATGGGCAACCAATACCTCAACCAAAATTTTGGTCATGACCCAAAGATTGGTCTTTGTTTGGATGGTTGCCATTTCTTTGGCATGCCAATGAACTCTAGCCAACTCTAGTTCATTTTTCTTGCCAATGTCGGCCAAATCATGGGCAACCAATACCTCAACCAAAATTTTGGCTACCCAATGCTTTGATGGGGCAACCTTGGGCACAAACCAAACATACCGTTGGTCGTGCCACAGCACTAACGCCACCCTCAGCACACTGAAACTGACCGTGTCTAGCGACGATATGAGCGTGTCGCTCACCGCGATCGCCGTGTCCAGAGGCGGTGCTGGAGCTACGCCCCGTTGTTGGCCCCAACGACCCACATGAACGGTTGTCGGTGGCGAGGAGGTCGTGGGCCAGCTCCTCCATTGGACTAGTATGCGCTACGTCGTCCCGACGGGTGTGCCCCACATGTCGGTTTCCCTGTTTTCCCGGCCATATTCGAGCGTCAGTGCTCCGCGTTGCGCATTAGGCCTTTCACTATGTAGGCCAAGCGAGACAACTTATTGTTTATTTGAGCCGTTCAAGTATAATCATGTGGCGTTTGCTTATATCTCATTCCTCTCCAACCCTCTTCTCCATCGATCATGTCGCCCTCCAGTCGAGTCCATCCTCCCGCATGCCTCATTTGAACATTCCGCCAAGTATCATTCACATGTACCCACCCTAGTCCTCTTTCAATAGATCTCCGGACCCCGAGATGAAATCGAGAGGGAACGAGTGGGGGCACGTGATACCTAAGGCAGATTGAAAATTTTGAACCGGTGATCATAGCATCCGCAAATCATATATAAAGGGTATTCAATGTTCGTTTCGTTTTTGAACGTACAATATACTCCCCTATCCTTTCTAGTTTACATATAAGTTTTATGTGTAGTCAAAGTATCTCTACTTTGATCAAAAAGGTATCAACATTCAACAACTCCCAATCAATATTGTTAGATTCGTACGTACTCCTAGATTTGTACTCGAGATGGTTTCGAATTTGACTATTGACAAGATTAATAGTACATGAGATGTATAATGTGAAAATTATATCATTGGAAACTCCTTTCACATACGAATTTGACCGTATGCTTTGTGTAAGTTGCATGTCATATATTATTACTCTAACATTTGGTCAAAGTTAGCCTCGAAAAACGCATTAGACCCTGTATGCTTTGTGTAAGTTGCATGTCATATATTATTACTCTAACATTTGTGTAAGTTGCATGTCATATATTATTACTCTAACATTTGGTCAAAGTAGTATAGTGGAAGTGGATCCTCTGACGTAGGTATCCCTGCCTTACCCTCCCTTTCGGTCACTTACTGGCGGACCCCATGCTTGCTAGGCCCCGCATGTCAGTTACTCAATGGGTTCGGCCACGTCAGGGGATCCTCATCCGTAGTATACTCCCTCTGTTTTTATTTACTCCGCATAAAACGGAGGGAGTGGTGGTATAATAAATGACGCGGGCGGGGGAGGGGGAGGGACGTCGGATTGCTCTCAACTGTAGTCCCACAAGCGAGCGAAAACGCAAGACGAAGCGCATTCCATTCGGTGAGCGACGTGGAGGGCCAGCGTGCCGGGCTGCAACGCGAACGCGACAAGAGCGATGTACAGTCAAAACCGATTGACCGGTCGTCACCGGAACCACTATTCACACCAGAACCTTCGCTGCTCGGCCTACTATTCACGCGTCCTACTTGCCACCGTCCAACGTCCGGCACCGCCGAGGTCGGGGACTCCTCCAAGGATGAGTAGGGCATGGGAGGTGGTAGGGCATGGTGTGCCAACTGGCCGGTCCGTATCCCGTGTTCTACTCTTCCTCGCCGGAGACCGCACCTTCACTTCACGGGTCTTGAACCCCGCCCCCGTACATAGAGATCGCAGATGGAGGACGTCGGTCACCGCCGTAGAATAGGTTTAGGGTCGGGTTTCTTTTATTTTTCTGTCCTATAAAAGTTTGAAATGTAATGAAAATCTGCCGTGTTTGCATTAATCTCGGCCGGTGTATATGAACTTTCACAATAATATACATATTGTAGGAGTACTAGCAAGATGCCCGTGCGTTGCACGGAAGATCAAGATCTTGTGGGAGAAAAGGATGAACGAGGGAAGGCCTTATTTGCAAATGTGGAGAGGTGTGTGGGTACCTTTTTGCAAAATTGCCATAGTTTCTTTCCTATCCGTCAGATATAAATCGGACGGCCTATATTGCAGGATGGCAGGCACACCATCATCACCAACTCTGTTTTTTATAAGAGTGTATTTTATGTATTTTATAAGAGTGTAGATGTAGAGTATATACAAGTCGACAGGTGGGCACGATGGTAGTGAGATAATGTGATGCAACACTAGAGGTGCCACGTGGAGCGTTTAACTGGTCAACTAGTCATGTCATGAGCAAATATAGAGTTGTACGGTGAGCCCGTGACTGTATAATAACCACTAAACGTAAATGGTGACCGTAATGAGTGGATTCTGAAGTCCAATGTACGTATCGTGCTTTCGCTTCAAATACAATGATCGTCATTGCATATATCGCGAGAGAAAGATGAAACATGCGTGAATTTTCTGGGGGCTTACTTTTAGAGGACCTAGAGATAGTTTTGTGTGCATATGTGAAAGGGGCGTATAGGGGGGTATGCGATGGAGAGAGAGATGCTCTTCGTTTCTCTTTATTATGACTAACTTTGTATATAGTATAAAAATATACAAATTCACAGTGCGGAATAAATATCATTGTGGGCACCATGCAATGCAAATTAGCGTTCGTACTCCTCCATATAACTTTGTAATGTTGTATGTATGTAGAAACTCTAAAATAATTTTTTGGCCACACTTTATTCAAAAGGAATGTTGTATGCGAAATAAACGTGAAGAGAGGGCTTTTTAGATCAATGGGGTACGTGATGTAACATGTGTGAATGTGTAGTTGATGCATTTGGCGGGGCCTAGAGAGGTATGTGTGTGTATTACGTATTCGAGAGAGGCATGGATAGAGGGGCCGACGGGGGGGCGTGGGAGAGATAGCATGAGAAATGAGAGTGGTCTAGAGAGAGAGACGAATATGACACCATGACAAGAGATTCCATTCCCTTGAGTGTGTATATGCAAGGGGGGAGGGAATAGAGGCACCAGGAGAAATTTTCTGTGTGTGTGGTGTTTGTGTTGGTATGTATGGGTGTGAGAAGATAATGAGACGTGGGGGCAGAGGGTGTCCGTCCTGCGCCACATTGGTCGGCCCGTGACGCATTTAGGAAGACCCATGGATGACTAGTCGTACAAGACAAAGATAGCAGAATTGTGAAGGACTTTGTGTCCACTGACAAAGCCGGCTAGGATTTGTAACCCTAGGTTCTCGGACTAAGGTAACCCCTTTATCTCTGATATTACTATTCATCCAACCTAACTTTAAGGGGCATCCTACAGAATTCTCTGCTAGAATCATACTCGTCGATTAGGAAGAGAGGTGTGAGACAATGCGTGAGAGACAGGCGTAAAGATAATGTGCGTACATGAGACACGTAGGCAGGTCCATGTATATAGAAAGGGTCGATGAGGATTGTGCGTGTGTATGTTTGCGAGAGGAAGAGTGCTTGTGATAAAGGTTAGTGAAAACAGTTGTAAATGGTTACGAGAGGGAGGGAGGGTTATATCTAGAGCATGTGTGCGAGAAAGACACCACGGGAGAGAGTGTGTGAGCATGTGTGAGAGACCACCGATGGAAAGTGAAACTACACGTAAAAGACTGCTCTATACATTGGTTAAAGATATAAATTGTATCCAAATATTAGGATGGGATCATGATATTTGCAATTCGCGTAAGGAGCGGCCATTGATCCATCAGACATCTAGATTCTATCGAATTTGAGCATGTCTATGTTATTATTCGACACAATTGATCCACATAGTTAGTATTTTGAACTCCAGACAATGCATCGCTTTAGCAATCGAATATAAACGTGAGTATAGTTCATGTTGTGTGTGTAAAGCACATTATACATACGAAAGTTACACAATGGACATTATAAATAGCTACCTATGAACTAGCATACATTTGAATTCAACTTAAGGTGGTTTAAAAAAATTGAATTCAACATGAAGTCCATTCAATTATTTGAATTTGATATCATGGCATTTGTAAACCATACCTAAATTATGGGGGCACCAATCTTTGCTCTGATTTTGTACATAATAGCATATGTAGTCGTGTACAAAATAGATTCAAATTTAGCTCCTCCATTCCAAAATAATCGTAGTTATAGGATTTTCAAGTGTCAAAATTTCAAAAAGAAGCGGATAATTTAATGAGGTTTTCAAACATACAAGGTCAAATATAACGTTGTCTATTTAGGTCAATCCTCATAGTTCAAGAGTACTCTAAACGTGAATGCTTGTGTTTCAAAATTTTGAACGAAGCGCCAAAAGAGCCTCTACTCGCCCGAAACCGCGTGAGACCAATGTTTGGTAGTACAAGGAAATTACTTTTCTAATAACTCCGACCCGTGAAACCTACTGGCCCGACGTCCACAGGTCTAAACCGGGGTAGGTTTGTAGCTTCATCTAGACGCCACACAACCGCATCCGAAAAACATTCATACACAATGGCCGCCTAAGCACACATGCGCGCCGCCGAAATCGCTCCCGCCCACTATTTGGGACACCTGGGATTACCATCCTACCCCCGACCCGCAGTAGGTCCGAAATTTAAGAGGGGGGCAAAGTTAGTACTTTCCCCAAATTTCAAACAAGCGCGTCCCAACTTCTGTTCAAAAAAGCCAAAAACAAGCGCGTCCCAGACCGAAACATGGTTCCCCCCACCCGTCCGATTCCCCATTCGTACTCCGTGGGTGCCAAAACTACCTCTCCACCAGCCGCGAAACCCCGGCGTCCTCCATCCGCCACCCCATCCCACCCATCAACCGCCGCCCTCCTCCATCACGCCGGAGCCGATACCCCGACGTCGTCGTCCACCGCAACCTCAACCGCAACGCCCTCCACGGCTAGTAGTTGAAGCCGAGGCCGAGCCGTCCGTACCCGAGCCAGTTCAACCACGCTGTCCTGCGCCTCACCGCTGCCGCTCCAACTTCGCCACCCTCCACCGCACCGGAGCTGTTCCTGCTACGCCGTCCTTCGCCGCCTCGGATCTGCTTCCCCTCCGCCGACATACGACCACGGCAACACAGTCAACAATTTGGCCATGGGTTCGTCCAAGCCTGCACCCTCCAGAACATCGGTTTCCTCGGTAAAAAGAAGAAGATCGACGCGACATGTGGAGGTGACCACACCGGCAACCGAAAAAGGTACTCCTCTTCCCTTATTCATGCAAATCTTACGTCTCTGCTTGCACGGTATTCATCCCACAGAAGACACTAGTTGACCGCTTCTTCTTGATACTAGATGTTCCTAGTAACTCGCGATACACAAGGTTTCTCCTCATATACTATTTCACCTTAGCTAGAGGTCTGTCGCCCCCCTGAATTTCAATTTCTGGCCAGTTGATTCCCAATTAACGGAAGCATTCCCCGGCGTAACAGGCGCTAGTACGCCTATTACGCCGGGGAAGCAGCGCCTTGGTGTTTATCTTAGGGGCGTGTGCAGCCTAGAGCTACCGGCGTCCGATCTGGAGGTCGGCCGGGATTAAAGGGATGGCCTGGGGGCGCTGCCAAGCACGGCGGTGGTGTGAGGTCGACGGGAGGGTGGGGCGGCGGAGGCAGGGGTCTGGGCCGGTGGTCGCTGGCAGTTCGAGAAAGATCGTCAACAGTGACTGGCGGGAGGTAGACGAAGGCCATCTGCCCGTTCCTTATAGATCGGACGGTTCATTAAAAAAACGACTGACCTATTTATTTTCAGTCGACTGTTATCTTAGATATGACCACATGTGGTGGTGTGCTGGAGGAGTACCTGCATTTCCTGTGCTCATATATTACAAAATCATACGGAGTAGAATCTAATTTTGTTTGCCATGCAATGTTGTAGAGCTATCATATGTCTCCTGTCATTTATTTTTCAGCCACCTGCTATCTGCTACTTTTACAGTGCACTAGTTCTGCACACACTTCACCCTTACTCTCACTATTGTGTTTTTATGCAAGGGTATTTCAGACTCTGCTGCCATGAGAGAAGCCAAAAAGAAAAGAGAGAAGTCGCTCTAGCTTCGTATGCGGGTAGGCAAGACACGTTACAGCGCTATAAAGGGTGCAGTGTCAGCAGATGGAGACGGTAAACGTAGCTCTGGAGTTGATGACCTCGCTCGCAATGAACCACCATCCCAGGTGCTTGCTTTAACTTCGCGGTGTCATATGTGGTTGCATGTTCCATATGGTGTCTAGCTTGTATTCGAAAGGCCAAAGTCGGTAAGATAAGGAAAGATATTTTTTACATGAACCACCATCCCGTGAGCACCAGAAGACAAATAGCTAGTCAGGGCACTGGCCGAGCCAGTGACAAGCCCAGCAAAGATAGGCATCACCTGGAAGCCAACTAAAAAGTTGCGATGGTGGCGAAGCAGCCCGCCTCCCACCAGGCTCTCAGGTCCTAGATGATCATGCTCACCACTCCAGCCAGATGTCTAGCTTGTATTGCTTCCAATTTGGTTAAATTGCATCTGCTTAGCTTACACATTATACCTTTGAATATGACATGCCTTTCTGTTTTTGGTACATACTAGTACATCTGTGTATTAACCATGTTCTTACATCAAACTAATGTTCTTGTGTATCCCTCATCAATCACTTATGATGAGGCAGGCAGGCAAGGGGACTACTCCTCATTTAAAGAATGCAGCGTCAGCCTCCCGACATGATTCTCAAGAAACAGAAATGCTAGATGAAGATAGTGAACGTAGCTCTGTAGTTGATTATAGCATTTCCCCTACACTAGCATCGCAGGTGCTTGCTCTAATTTGGCAGCGTGATATGTGGTTGCATGTTGCATATGGTGTCTAGATTGTAATTCTTCCAATCTAGTTAAACTACATGTGCTAGTCTTCTTAGCTTATACATTATACCTGTTAATGTGACATGCCTTCCTGTATTTAGTACATAGTACATCTGTCTATTAAGCATGTCCTTACATAAAACTATTGTTTTTTTGTATCCCGCATCAATCAACATGACGAGACACCTTTAGTATATGCAGTGTGATATTAGTTGCATCTTTCATATGATTTATAGCATGCGCTGCTTCTAATTTGTTGAAATTCCATTTATGATGGGACGCTTTTAACTTGGCAGAGTCATATTGGTTGCATCTTTCATGTGGTGTCTAGCTTGCATTGCTTCTTATTTGCTAGAATGGTTTCTGCTTAGTTTACACAAACAATTGTGAACATGCCATGCCGTCCTGTTTTTCGTACATATTCCATCCTGGTATCATGTGTTTCCCTTACATCAAAGTAGTGATTGTCAGTATCATGCATGAATGAGTTCTGAAGAGATAATTTCATTGCTTTTTCTTGTCGGTTTTACTTGACAATTCAAAATCAATAAAGCGGAAGGAAGTTAGCAAGGCAGCGGATAAAGGTGCTCCTTCCGAACGGAGGGCCTCTACAGTTTCTACTCCTCCACACCCCCAAGATGATTTCCAAGACAACACATGCATAGACACTCAACAAAGTTGTGTTTATGATGAGCATGTCTCCCCTAGTGCAGCATCACCGGTGCTCCCTCTAACTTGGCACTGTTATATGTGGTTGCATGTTATGTGTGATGTCTAGCTTGTATTGCTTCTAATTTTGTTGAATTCCATCTGCTTACTTTACACATTATACTTGAATAAGACACATGTTCTTGTTTCTAGAACATACAATATCTGTCTATCACACCATGTTCTTACATCAAATTACTACTGTTGTGTAACCTGCAACAATCACTTATCATAAGACACGTTTAACTTCGGAGTGTGATATAGGTTACATCTCACATTCTTCTCTAGCTTGTACTACTAATTTGTTGAAATGGCACTTATGACGAGACAGTTTTAACTTGGTAGAGTGATATTTGTTGCATCTTTCATATGTTGTCTAGCTTTCATTGCTTCTAATTTGTTGAAATGCCTTCTCCTTAGTTTACACATCATAAGCTGTGAATATGCAATGGCACTAATGATGAGAGACCTCTAACATGGTAGTGTGATGTTGTTTGCATCTTGCATATGATTTATTTCTTGTACTGCTTCACATTTGTTTAAACACCATTTATGATGAGACACTGTTAACTTGGCAGAGCGATATTTGTAGCATCTTTCATATGGTGTCTACCTTCCATTGCATTGCTTCTAATTTGGTGAAATGTCTTCTTCTTAGTTTACACATCATAGTTCTGGTTATCTCTTCCGTCCTGTTTTTCATACATATTACATCCTCCTATCATGTGGTTGTCTAACATCAAAGCAGTTCGTCTGCATCACGCATCAATTTGTTCTGAAGAACTAAATTGTTATTCGTTTTTCTTGTCAGCTTGACTTAACATGGCACAGAGAAAGAGGAAGAAACACAGAATGTAAGGGAATGAGAAGCGGATGAATCCTGCAGATTCTGCTGGTACTGATGGTGCAATAGAAGGTCAAAGTCCAGCAGAAAATTCTACAAACACGGCATCCCATGCTACACGAGTTGCAAAAAAAGCCAAACAGAAACAAATAGCTGCCACCAAACAAGCAGAGACAACCCTAGTTCTTGCAACACCTACCACAGTACTACCAGCTGCACGACTTACTTGTACGTCAACTGAGCTAGCAGCACGTTCCCAAGCTCCCTTGCCACCTGACACTACTTCCCAAGCTCTTGACACAAGACGAGTTGGCAATATCAGATGAACCTTGTGAGCTTCAACAGCAAGAAGGTAGTTGCTGGAGTCAAGTTACAGTTGCATGCTTCTTTATATGTAGTCTCACAGTTTGATGTACACTAACACTTCCTATGTTCGTTGTTGGACTAGCACCTAGGCGCAAGAGGAAACAAACATCAGGGATAATGCTCGATAGGTTAACTAAATCTAGAGGAGGAATGGAGATCCGTTTTGAGGCAGGTTTAAAAAGGCCACGTGATGCTACAGAGTCAGCCAAGTTAGTATCAGAGGCAGCGGTTGTCGTTAGGTGTCATGTACGTATCCTCCCAACATGGATTCAGTACAGGAATGACAAAGACGAAACCCAGTTCAACACCTTCCTCGACCATTTATCTGTAAGTATGGTTATGTATGGAAACTAGTAATATCGTCTTGCTCTGTCCCATACTTTCTAGGTTGCTGATAATGAGACTCCCATAATTTTCAACAGATGAGGTTCAAGTTGGATAGCCAAGATGATGCAACCAGACAAGCTTGCACCCATGTTTTCAAGTCTGCTCTGCGACAGTATCGGTATAACTTGAGGAAAACTCACTTTGAAGGCAAGGCTAACAGTGAACTTTCCCAAACATCTCCAGTGGAAAATATATCGGATGAAGACTGGAGGGGCCTTGTTAAACACTGGTCTGATCCGAAGTATCAGGTACATTATATATATGTGATCAGATCACATGTTGAAGTCCTATTTACGCATGTGCCACACAAATCTATCTTCTTGTAGGTGAACTGTTCAAAGAACAAGGCCAACCGTACGAAAGTGAAATTCCAACAGACGACAGGATCTCGTACCTATATTGCACACTGTGAGGCTCTTGTAATTAGCTGCTGTTTCACTCTTTTCGCTGTACCATATTATCAGATCTATATTGACTTGTTCGAAATGCAGAGGAAAGCCCCCAAGGACCAAAAAGTACCTGAACCAAATGCTGTCGAAATCTTCAAGGACTGTCACACCAGCAAGAAGAAGGGCATGACTACACCAGTCAAAGCCGTTGTTGTAAGTCCTTAATCCTCATGCCTTTTAACTACTACTTACTCTGACTTGTGCCTTGAACTGCATGGTTTGCAGCCAATGTCTATTACTCTTTTCAATTTTATACACAATTGTCTTAGCGTATCATTGCACCTTACAAGGTTTAAAAGAGAGGAGTGATGTTCCTTTGATCTTGACTCGTAATCTAGTTCCGTGCTGGACTTGCCCACACAACATTACAATTGCCTGTTTGTCTGTTCTCAGTTGTTTTGTGATATGAATGATGTCATACTATACCGTATTATAAACTTCGTCTCTTTATCCTTAGCCCTCAATACAATGTGAAGAAATAGACAATACATTAGAGATGGTACATGGTCATATGCTTGGAACCTGATTTTATTATGTACTTTGCAATAAAATACAACTAATATTTTACATGGGTTCACCAGAATAAGTTCTGTATATAGACCAAAGATATTTTGTTTGGTTTTGTTGCCTCCTTAATATCTTCTATTCTGGTACTACTAATGTAAAACCTCAACTTTTCAGCGAGCTATGGAAAAAATGGTTGAACCGCCACCTTCTGAAGGTGGTGAGGCAACTATAACCGCAATGTCAGCTCTTGCTGCAGTGGGTCAGTACCTGTCCACTAACAGTGCCAAAAGCACGTTCCTGCGTAATACTGGGTTGGTTGTTAAGGCAATATCGTCCAAACTGCCTCATGATCAAGATATGCAAGCTCAAAGCAATGTTGTATATGCGCTCCAGACACAAGTCCATTCCCTAACACAGACCCTTTGTGAAACAAGGAGAAACATTGCTCAATGTCGTCAAGATATGCATGGTTTTGAAACCAGACTATCAGACATTTGCTATGTTGTTCAGGAGCCTAGGGGAAATGAAGGCGAGGGTTATGGTGCTCCATCGGACAATACAACACGAAAACGTAACAGTCAGGTCAAATGAACTGAGCTTCTGAACTTCTGGTGGTGCATTTATCTACTAGACTGTTAAGTTTTATGCCAACCTTCCTTTTGTTATATAGTTGTAATTTGTTTTGGTGCGATACAAAATTTATTCTTAACGTGCAGCCACCGGCTGAAGAAAACAGCAAGCCATTTTTGTATAGTGTAGGGTGTTCCCTATATTTGCACTGGTGGCGATCTTTGATGTTGAGTGGATGTAATCTATGCAATCGCCTTAATAGCCTAGCGTTAGTTTCAGCCTTATTTATTTCCTAGTCTTGTTTTTCCCTGGTTTGCTAGTGGCCGCAACTACCATGGGCCATATACGGGCCGTAGGATCCATGGGTCTCCTACGGGCCGTCGATAAATGGGCCTGTAATCGGTGGGCCTCGGGCCATCGGATAAATGGGTCTACATGGGCCGTAATCGGGCGTAATTGGTATCATCCCAGCACGGTAACAGGCCATTAACAGGCCGTAGGACAGCAAAGGCTTAATTCTGTCACAGGCATAACGGGTCGTTAATGGGCCAGTGTAGTGACCCGACCACGGTCAAGCCTCTGTGTATCTGTGCCATCCCTGGATCAGTATGCTGGCACACACAGTACATCAATGTATATATCAAAGTGCAATCACATGTATAAATAACGTAAAACTGATATATACCTCATAATACTCAGCAGAAACAATGAAACGGGGGTGGAGTCCCATCAACGCCATCGGCAAGTTGAGTGTAGACCGTAACCCTGTATCGTAACTCTTACTCGTCGAAGAAAATCCTGCAACATGATACGTTGCAGCCGTGTAGGTCAGTACATTGAATGTACCGGCAAGATCACAACATGAGAAAACAGATGATAAAACTATACTATATGCAATATGGCTTTGTGGCTCTATATCTGAGTTTTGTTTGCGTAAAAGCTGGTTTTATTTTCCCTACATCAAAGGAATTAACCGGAGTCTGTACTACGGAGTTTTCTATCATGACATGGTTCCGCCAACCGATGTCTCATAGCCCCAAATCATCATAAGTTGCCCACAATTATATTATCAGTCCGCTGTTGAGAGTTCCGAGATAGATCCAAGTCCAGAGGCTCAAATTGTCCGTAACCGGGGACACGGCTAATCGATTAGGTTTTAACCCTCTGCAGAGGTTTGTACACTTTACCCGCAAGATTCGATCCCTCTTTTACGTTCTCGCACTTCAGGGTGTTTGAGAACAAGACGACCGAAACATGGTCTTCCGAAGAGTTCCCCTGACCACTGTCCGGTGCTCATCCAATCCTACCGTAGTTCTACATCTGCTAGCACCGTCCTAGCCAGAGTCACAACTAAGGTCAACCAAGCCAGAGCCCATAGTGACTTGCGGTTGCACAGGTAAGCTTCCGGGCATGAAGTATTCTTCCGTCTCTTTGAGTCTGGGTGAAGCTTTCCGCAAGATGTCATGGCGCTTCTCCATGCATCCCGGCCATCCACCGGTTTCTCCAGGGTGCCCGTCAACCGTCCTTCACCCAGTAGTGTGTATTGAATTATTGTCTCGAGTCTTGAAGTCTTGAGGCCTTGAAGATACAGTCCTTGCAGATGCCATCATGGAGTTTTCGTCATTGACGTAGAGTCCTCCATTCTCACACCACTCCCGAGCACTCATACCAACCCCGTCCACTATAGCGTAGCATTAAAATAAATAACGTCCCGGGCTTGGTAACAGGGTGATGGGTTCCTACCTCATGCATACTACTCAACTACAAGGATTCAATATCACTACTAGAGGGATTGTTGCGAAGATGACACTAGATGCAATAAAAACATAGGTATGAAAAACGTGGTCAAAGTGAACTTGCCTGGTAATACTTGATGAAGATAATAACGCTCTCAGGTAGAACTATTCGTCACTCCGTTGAAAATCTATATAGTCAAACATAACATTCATATAAGCAAGCATACTAGCAAGCAATTCTAACACTCATAATAAAACCAACAAATAAAATGCAAATCAACAAGGGACACCAAATAAAAACAAAGGAAAACTACACCACGAAACTACTAAAGAAAACTCTAAGACATAACACAAAATAGTTGTCCTAAGTAAAACTTAACAACAAATAAAACACTAAACTAATAAGTTAACAAAAATAAAAAAAATAAAACAACTAAGTTAACAGAAAGTATTTTTCATAAAATTTTATTTGTAAAAGGAAACAAATAAAAAGCTTTTATGAAACACTAACTATGACCTAAACAAGTTTTCATACGAAAACTAAATAAAATAAAATTTTAAAATAATATAAATTTTTGTTTTGTTGACCAACAAAACAAAACTAAGAGTTTGTCAAAAGTGAAAAAAATAAAAAAACTATTAAACTATAAAGAAAAGTCTAAAACAAAACTATAACTAAAACCATACTGTTTTGATAAAAACCTAATTTTAAAATAAACTAAAAATAAAATACTCAACACTACTGGATAGATAAAGGTCCTAGTGACCAGGAGCAAAAAGAATCAATCAAAAATATTTTATAAAGCTCAAGTTATGGCCAAATTACTAATTTGAACAAATTTCATCAGATTCAATTTTAAACTACTCAAATTTGAAGCCTAATGGCACAAACAGAAACTTCAACAAATTTGTGACACAATGCAAAAAGAATCACTCAATTTGGATCTAAAACATAAAAGTTATTAACAATCTAAGACGGAAACTATTTCTGTTTTTAAAACAGAAACTAAAATAAACTAAAAACAAACGGGCAGGAGCTACGCGTCGGGCTGCAATTGGGCCTAAGCAGTGGGCGCTCTAAAGTAAACAACGCTCGGTCGTAACTTAACAAAACCGTGACTGTGCGGCTAAAGCAGAAAACCGGAGGAGGCCCGGTTCGATCTGAACCAATCTAAACCGCATAAAAACCGATCTAATACATAAAACCTACCTATTCGTTTGCATCTAATCTAGGTCGTATAATGAAGATCTAACGGCGGGGAGGGTCGTCGGAGCTTACAACGGTGGTGGTCGCCGGCGAGGTCGAGGCGGCGGTGGCGTTCGGGCGTCGGCGGTGGTGGCGCTCCGGTGGGTTTCAGGCTCGCGCGAGCGCACGGGGAGGTGCGGACGAGCGAGGGGGTTACGGTGGTGATCTCAAGTGGCGGCTAGGTGGTCGGGATGGTGAGGTAAGGCAACAACGGTGCGGCGGTGGCGCTCGGATCCGGCGAGAAATCGGGGAGGCAGCGGAGGTTCTTGGTGCGGGGAAAAGAGTGGAACGGGTCGAGGGGGAGAGTATATATAGGGGGGCGATTCTTGGAGGAGGGGGTGAGTCGGGGAGAGGATCCCGAGGATCACGGGATTCGGCGGCGTGGCCGGTGCGATCTGGCTCGGGCGGGGCTTGCGGAGGAAGAAGACGACGCGGGCCCCGCTGTCAGTGAGAGAGAGAGAGGCGAGCGAGAGCGAGAGGGGTTCGGTCGTCCGAGCGATAGTGCTTTGGCGTTGGAGAGGGGCCCAAGTGGAGGTGGCCCGCGGTTCGGGAGCGACGGCTGGGCCTGGCGGCTAGCGCCGGCCTACGCTGGTTTTTTATAAGAACAGACAACAAAAAGAAAGAAACAAAATAAAAAACAAATTACATATAGTCATATAATATGTCAAAATTTTCAGAAAAATATTTTCCACAACATGAACTATTTTCCAAGTTCAAATTAAATCCACAAAAATTCACAAATGTCAAACAGTGCTGCTATTGCAATAAAACCCAATAAAAATCATTTTTAAAATACCAAAATTATTTCAAAAAACAATTCTCTAAATTTTCCATTGAAGGGAATCATTTTACCCTTATTTCCGTCTATTTAGTTTTAGGAGAAAAATAATTTGAAAAAAGGCAAATAACTCCTAAATTGAAGGTGGGTTTCAAAATACTTCCAAATGACTTTCAATTTGATTCTTTTAACTTCCAACCTATATTTCTTATAATTTGAAGAAGTCATTTTATCTTCTCTCATGAAAATCATTGAGTTGCATAAAGTTTCTGAATTTGAAATATTTCCAAATGAAATTCAAATCCCTTTTCATTTAATTAAATGGAAGAAGTCATATCATCTTCACTCTAGGGGTTTTGTGATGAAATGGATTTGAATTCATGGAGATCAAATGCAAAGAAGAAAGTTTGGGAAAGTCCTTTTATTCCCTCTCATTCAACTTTCAAAAAGTTTCATATTCCACCCAATTTCACTCAATCAATCACACAACAATAAAACTTATTTAATTAATATAACATTGCAAAATTTGGGATGTTACAGCCAGAATATAGGACGGGCTGGAAACGGCGCAACGGGTTAACAGGCCAGAAACGGGCCGACTCTTGCCATGGGCCGAATTTGGCCCATTAGGGTAACAGGACAGTAACGGGCCGACTCTTGCCATGGGCCGAATTTGGCCCATTAGGGCAACAGGCCAGCAACGGGCCGACTCTTGCCATGGGCCGAATTTGGCCCATTAGGGGAACATGCTAGTAACGGGCCGGAAGTAATCGAGGGCCGAAAAGGAGCCCAAGAACGTATGGGCCGTCAATAGGCCGAAAGCTAACACGGGTTGGAAACGGCCCATGTAAATCACGGGTCGTTAACGGGTATAAAGAAAATTACTGTTCATTATGGGCTAGAGTCACCGTGGGCCTGTAAAGGGCCGAAAGATACGAAGGCCTCATATGGGCCGAAAGACGTCGTGGGCCATACATGGGCCGAAAGTGAAATGGGCTGGTGTTATATTCGACGGCCCACATGACGTTGTTGGGCCGATTTCCTTTAGGGCCTAACGGGCCGTGAGTTAACGGGCCGTAAAATGGGCTATTTGCGAAGAGACCGTTAACAGGCTTTTCATGGGCCAGCCCATTAACTTTTGACCAAGTCAAACGGGACGACTTTGTAAGCTAAATGGGCCAGTGGTGGGCCGTGGCACGTGTCGACATATCATAGGCGCCTATCTGACCCACTGACGAGCTGACACGTGGTTCGTCCGGCCAATAAGAATTTTACACGTGGAAATTTCCCATTGGTCGGGGCTGTTAACGGGTTATCGGATCCAAAACCCGACCCGATAGCTTAACGGCGTTCCGTTACGGTGGATGCCACGTGTCGGTCACCCTTGACGAAAGCACTTCTGTGACGCACGATTTATCGTCATGGAAGTGGAACCTTCCGTGATGATAATTTTGGTAATGTCATGGAACACTTCTATGACAGCACAGGTATGACTATCTTGATTCTGTCATAAAATCGTCATGGATGTACATGCATGACAAAAAACGCGACCTACTGTGACAAACACGTATCATCACGTAAGTGTATTTTTTTGTAGTGATAAGGGCAAACTTCTCCGATATAGTGTAGTCGGGAGAATTCAAAAAGATAATAGGACTATCATGCGTGGGTGCAATAGCAACAATTTCATGTTTAACATAAGGAACTATAGCAAGTTCATCTCTATAAGCATAATTCATATTGGCATCTTGGCCACAAGCATAGCAAGCATCATCAAAAAGGGATATTTCAAAAGAATCAACGGGATCATAACAATTATCATAGCATTCATACTTCGGTAAGCACGAAGGGAAATTAAACAATGTATGAGTTGAAGAGTTACTCTCAGTAGAAGGTGGGCACGGGTGATCAATCCGCTCTTCCTCCTTTTGTTCTTCGCTCTCCTCATTTTTTCATCCAATGAGCTCACAATTTCATTAATCTCTTCTTCCATAGGCTCCTGCAAAATATTAGTCTCTTCTTGGACAGCGGAGACTTTCTCAATAAACGCATCAATATCGACATTGTATTCATAATTCTCATAGCAATATTTAAGAATAGCTCAATTTCCAGGTCTATAAACTGAATCATCAAAATCTTCAAACTCTTTAAACAAAGATTCAATTTCACATGCACCCTTAAAAGCAACAAATTCTTCTATTCATTTCACATCATAGTAATCATATATACCTCTAGCATAAGAAGCCAAGGTTACATTATCATTAAATTTGCATGAAAAGGGAAGGTGTGGAGCCTTCATCCTAGAGCAACAAGTATAATCATATCTCAAGCATAGTTGCCTAGCATACCACTTCAATATATAAATTTGATCCCATAATAGTTTCCCTTTTTGAGTCAAGCGATAATCCCTAAAGTATTCATGTTGATCCAATGTGTCTCCCATTACTAGATTGAATGGGGTTTTCTCAGGATTATCAAAGTAGTACATAATATCTGTCACATAACGAGCATCGAGGGTTTTAGGAGGTTCCCCATCTCCATGAGTAGCAAGTACACCTAATTTTTTTGGTATTTTGTGTTCCATATCCATAGCTAAAGATAGAGAACAACTAAGAACAGCAAATAAAAAGTACTTAGAGATAAAGCAAACAAGGACACACGAGAATATTCACCCCACGCTATTGCTCCCAGGCAACGGCGCCAGAAAAAGGTCTTGATAACCCACAAGTATAAGGGATCAATTGTAGCCTCTTTCGATAAGTAAGAGTGTAGAACCCAACGAGGAGCTAAAGGTAGAACAAATATTCCCTCAAGTTCTATTGACCAAAAATACAACTCTACGCACGCTTAACGTTCGCTTTACCTAGAACAAGTATGAAACTAGAAGTACTTTGTAGGTGTTGTTGGATAGGTTTGCAAGATAATAAAGAGCGCGTAAATAAAAAGTAGGGGCTGTTTAGATAAAGACACAATAAAGTTAGTATAGCGAGTGTGGAAAAGTGGTGGTAGGAATTGCGAAATTGTCCCTAAGCAATTGACTACTTTACTAGACCGATAGCAAGTTTTATGTGGGAGAGGCCACTGCTAGCATGTCATCCCTGACTTGGAATTCTATGCACTTATGATTGGAACTATTAGCAAGCGTCCGCAACTACTAACGTTCATTAAGGTAAAACCCAACCATAGCATTAAGATATATTGGTCCCCCTTCAACCCCGTATGCATCAATTTCTATGCTAGGTAGAAGCTTCTGTCACTCTTGCCCTCCAATACATAGTCCTATCAACATACAACTAACCCTATGGTGTGATCCACGCGCGCGCTCATATGATGGGCACCAAAGGACAACAACATAACCACAAGCAAATTAAATCAATCATAGCAATTCATCAACCACCGATAGGACAACGAAAATCTACTCAGACATCATAGGATGGCAACACATCATTGGATTGTTGGAAATATGCCCTAGAGGCAATAATAAATGGTTATTATTATATTTCTTTGTTCATGATAATCGTCTATTATTCATGCTATAATTGTATTGTCCGGAAATCGTAATACATGTGTGAATGCATAGACCACAACGTGTCCCTAGTAAGCCTCTAGTTGACTAGCTCGTTGATCAACAGATAGTCATGGTTTCCTGACTATGGACATTGGATGTCATTGATAACGGGATCACATCATTAGGAGAATGATGTGATGGACAAGACCCAATCCTAAGCATAGCATAAAAGATCGTGTAGTTTCGTTTGCTAGAGCTTTTCCAATGTCAAGTATCTTTTCCTTAGACCATGAGATCGTGCAACTCCCGGATACCGTAGGAGTGCTTTGGGTGTGCCAAACGTCACAACGTAACTGGGTAACTATAAAGGTGCACTACGGGTATCTCCGAAAGTGTCTGTTGGGTTGGCACGGATCGAGACTGGGATTTGTCACTCCGTGTGACGGAGAGGTATCTCTGGGCCCACTAGGTAATGCATCATCATAATGAGCTCAATGTGACTAAGGGGTTTGTCACGGGATCATGCATTGCGGTACGAGTAAAGAGACTTGCCGGTAACGAGATTGAACTAGGTATTGGGATACCGACGATCGAATCTCGGGCAAGTAACATACCGATTGACAAAGGGAATTGCATACGGGATTGATTGAATCCTCGACACCGTGGTTCATCCGATGAGATCATCGTGGAACATGTGGGAGCCAACATGGGTATCCAGATCCCGCTGTTGGTTATTGACCGGAGAGGCGTCTCGGTCATGTCTGCATGTCTCCCGAACCCGTAGGGTCTACACACTTAAGGTTCGGTGACGCTAGGGTTGTAGAGATATATGTATGCGGAAACCCGAAAGTTGTTCGGAGTCCCGGATGAGATCCCGGACGTCACGAGAGGTTCCGGAATGGTCCGGAGGTGAAGAATTATATATAGGAAGTCAAGTTTCGGCCACCGGGAAAGTTTCGGGGGTTACCGGTATTGTACCGGGACCACCGGAAGGGTCCCGGGGGTCCATCGGGTGGGGCCACCTGTCCCGGAGGACCCCGTGGGCTGAAAGTGGAAGGGAACCAGCCCTTAGTGGGCTGGGGCGCCCCCCTTGGGCCTCCCCCCATGCGCCTAGGGTTGGGAACCCTAGGGGGGAGCTTCCCCCTTGCCTTGGGGGGCAAGGCACCCCTTCCCCCCCACTTGGCCGCCGCCCCCCCTTTGGATCTCATCTCCAGGGCCGGCGCCCCCCCCCCCCAGGGGGCCTATATAAAGGGGGGAGGGAGGGCAGCAACCTACAGCCTTGGGCGCCTCCCTCCTCCCCTGCAACACCTCTCTCTCTCTCGCAGAAGCTCGGCGAAGCCCTGCCGGAGACCCGCTACATCCACCACCACGCCGTCGTGCTGTTGGATCTCCATCAACCTCTCCTTCCCCCTTGCTGGATCAAGGAGGAGACGTCGCTGCACCGTACGTGTGTTGAACGCGGAGGTGCCGTCCGTTCGGCACTCGGTCATCGGTGATTTGGATCACGGCGAGTACGACTCCGTCATCCACGTTCATTGGAACGCTTCCGCTCGCGATCTACAAGGGTATGTAGATGCACTCTCTTCCCCTCGTTGCTAGTACACTCCATAGATGCATCTTGGTGAGCGTAGGAAAAATTTAAATTATGCTACGATTACCAACATGGATAATAATATGAAGCATAAAGCACCATGTTCAAGTAGAGGGTACAGCAGGTTGCGAGAGAGTGGACCGCTATAGATAGAGGGGGGAAGGTGATGGAGATGTTGGTGAAGATGGCGGAGGTGTTGGTGAAGATCGCAGTGATGATGATGGTGGCCACGGCAGCGTTCCAGCGCCACCGGAAGAGAGAGGGAGAGGGGCCCCCTTCTTCTTCTTCTTCCTTGACATCCTCCCTAGATGGGAGAAGGGTTTCCCCTCTTGTCCTTGGCCTCCATGGCATGGGAGGGGCGAGAGCCCCTCCGAGATTGGATCTGTCTCTCTATCTCTCTCTGTTTCTGCGTTCTGGTATTCTGCCCTTTCGCCGTTTCTTATATATCCGGAGATCCGTAACTCCGATTGGATTGAAACCTTCACCAAGATTTTTTTTCTGAAAATTAGCTTTCTTGCGGCCAAAGAAGAGCAGCAACCGCCTTACGAGGGGCCCACGAGGTTTAGGGGCGCGCCCCCTGCCTCGTGGCCACCTCGGGCACCGTCTCGCGTTGATTCCTCCTCCCATATTTCCCAAATATTCCAAAAATATTCTCCATCCGTTTTTATTCCGTTTGGATTCCGTTTGATATGGGGTTTCTGGGAAACATAAAACATGCAACAAACAGGAACTGGCACTGGGCACTGGATCAATATGTTAGTCCCAAAAAAAGTATAAAAAGTTGCCAAAAGTATATGAAAGTTGTATAATATTGGCATGGAACAATAAAAAATTATAGATACGACGGAGACGTATTAGCGAGTCACCTCGGTATCACGCAGATTCGGCGAGGGATTCCGGCGTGGTGCTCCGCGGACAAACTGTCTGATCCCAGCGTGGCGATTTATTGATTTCTTTTTGCAACGATTTGAGTTGGAATATAAGGAAGTACTTAAGAGTACTGAGAGGATAGTTTAGATGCTTTTGCTCAACCCCTCTCAAAATGCATCCGTGTGGTTTCTCTGTTTTCTCTTAAGTTGTGTTCATATAAGTAACCAGTTGGCTAGTTTGTTGTAACAGTTGCACATGAATGCAAATGTAGTTGGATCACACATATGCGTATGTTAGTTGGCTAGCCAACTTACGAAGTTGCACAGTGAGGGCTAACCAGTTGCACATTCGATGATATTCAGATGGATACACTGCGTAAACCATGTTCAAGCAGTTTGCATGTGTGGTTTTTTGGTTGCACACCCATGTGTGCCCTGTTTCCAAGGGTATGCGTGAGGAGTTTGCAGATCTAAGCAGTTCATATGCTAGTTGGCTTTGCCACACTTATGTAGTTTCACACGGAAGGGCTACCTAGTTGCATGGTTGACATCTAGTTTAGTTTTGGCTCGAGTGCCTACATCATCTTCAAGCAGTGTGTATGCTGATTTTTTTGTTGCACATTAATGTGTGCCGAGTTGGCCATACAGTGCATCCAGTTGCACACATTTTTGTTTTGTTTTGTATTTGTGCTTTGAAAATCAGCACGAGTTGCTTACCTCATGGCACTTTTTTTATATCAATTGTTATTGCTCTTTTTTTCTTTTATACATTTGGTTGTTGCTACTAATTTGTTTGTTCGCTTTCTTTTTAACAGACCAAAATTGGTTGTAAAAGGAGATGCGGCTACTAGTAAAGGAGAGGCATGTTCGCTTTTTGGTCGGTTTTCATTTATCCTTGTAGCAGTTTTGTTTTCAATTATAATAACTATTTTTTGGGGTTTTCCGGCCATGTTCTAAATTTTGTTTGTTCTATGCAGGGGTTTGCAAACCCTTCTTCTTGGCAGAAGTTGAAACGGCCCACCGGTCGGGAGCCTTGTCGTGTTGATATCAACGGGGATGAAGAGGAGGACGAGGTAGGTATCGAGGAAGAAGTGTGGGTGCATTCCCCTTTCTTGCATACACACACAAGTAACTTTTTCCATGCATCCTTTAGGTTGGCGACCAATTTCGCATTGTGAAACAGTGGAAATGGAAGGCGACTGCGCAGGTGGGAGTTGTATATGAAGATGGCACAACGTTTGCAGCAGCTGTTGAGGTAACATGAAATGGCATTAGTCATTTTTCTTTTCTTTTTTCCTACACAAAGAAGCCTGGGATGTGATTGTTTTACACAGTTGCACAAGAACCAGCTAGGTGTTGGCATCCCGAACTTTTACAGTTGCACAAGAATTAATTAAGAGTTGGTATCCTCAACTTTTCAAATAGTTGCGCAACGGTATCATACGAGTTGGCATCCTCAACTTTCGTAGTTTGACCATAACCATTTGGGAGTTGGCAGTCTCAGCTTTTTAAATAGTCCCACAATAATATCACGGAGTTGGCATCCTTCACTATTTTAGTTGCACAAGAACCAAATAGGAGATGTCATCTCCAACTTTTCTTAATAGTTGCACAATAATGCCACATGAGTTGGCATCTTCAACTTTTTTTGAGGGAGGCATCTTCAACTTGTTTACTTCCACAAGAACCATTCAGTAGTTGGCATCCTCATGTATTCACATGCATCTGATTTTGTAGGTTTGCAGATGCACTTGAATGTAGTTGCACTACATATTTGGAAGATTGTAATCTTTTAGAATTGACTTTTTTTTACATTTCTTGTGTTTAGACATGCTAAATTCATCAGTTCAAAATTCATTACATAGTTGAACAAACATGCAATCATGCAGGAGTACTTGCAGTCACACAAAATAGATGATGTAGTTGCACAACAGCCAGTATAAGCTTTTTTTATTGGAATTTTGCATACAGAATTTTAGCCAAACCAAAATGAATCTGAAATTATATGTGTTGGCATCTTCAACTTTTATATGAGTTGAAGATGCCAACTACTGAAATTGAAACCCCACAAGTAGATGGATATGACAGTGTTGTCAGTTGCACACTTGTGTTGGTTAAGTTGCATAGATACAACCCAGAGCTGGTTCATTTTTGCTAAGGCTTCATTTTTGCATCATGTGTAGGTTTTACAGGTTACGGGTGTGGAGGAGTTGTAGATTTGTGCACACAATTCTTAGCTACGAAATCACATATACTACTGTGTGAAAAGTTCAAAGGAAAAAAACACTTGCAAACTAGATTCTTGTCTAGTAGGTAGTTATCTTTTCATAGTAGCTACAACACTTTCTTTTGCTACATGGACATCTGTTCTTTCTGCATTATGTGTGAATAAGACTCTCTATGTGCTCTCTCCTATATTTGCACATTTTCTGCGTTTTGTTGCACACATGCTATAAAAGTTGGCTTGTCCCATGATGTTGTTGCACGAAAATTAGTTAAAAATCACAAGTACCAGATTTCCCCGTTTGACCTCTGTTTATGCTATATTCAACAACTATGAAGAAGCTATTTTTGGAAAGAGAAATTTGGTGACGGGGAAAGGGAAAGGCAAGGAGGAAGGACCTGAATAGGAGGACAAAAGGATCACCTCGTTTTTCACCCTTGCTGGTGCTTGCTGCCTGGTACGTTCTGATCTATCATCCCTCTCTCTTCTTTTCTTGCACCAAGTTGTTCGAGATCCACTGTTATTTAACTTCGATTCGTCTGCCATGGCAGCTCTGGCAATGGAGATCCAGACCTGGGAACCCCTTTGTTTCATGGGTAAGAAGGTGGGGGCAGGTAGGGGCGTGGGGACAAAGAAGTTGGTGGCAAGAGGGGCGTGAGAGCTTCAGGAGGGGAGGGAAGGGCATGTGATGGCCTGGGGACCACGTCCAATGCGTGGTTTGTTGGGTTGATGCGCCTTTGTTGCTACCGGGGAGGGCTTTCCTTTTTCTGGGAAGGGGGGATAGAATCTTTCCTTTTTCTGGAGGCCGCTCGGGAACGGTAGGGAGCAGCCGGCCGCTCCCTAGACGCGTCCAAACTAATTTAGGTAAGGAGACTGAAGGTTTTGGGGGCACAAGTAAGTGTTCACTTTTCCAGATGCCCTAAAAATCGTGCCTTCAAATTTGGAAAGCAATTGAAACATATGATTCGACGGTGGAGAGACAGGGCGGCAATCTGATAGTTGTTGGGCGCCGAGCTCGATTTTAGTTGGCAGAGGTTGCCGGGACCGAGACGATCGCCGGACAGCAAGGAATGGCGTATGGATCTTCCAGGGATGGAGGGGAGCCGGGGATATGGCCAAATCCTACGGTGTCGTGACAACCGAGTGCCGAGAGCTCGCGGGGAGAATCGACGGTCGTGGGGGTCATGGCGAAGCCGCGAGCAGCGGGAACGAGCATTGAGGTGGCACTTGGGCCGGGGGCGGCCAGTGGAGTCGCAGCGGTGAAAATCGGCCGGAAACGGTGTCTGGTGTCGACGACCGCGACTGCGGAGAAGTTTCAGTGGAGCGGTTGGACTCATGCGGACAATGTTTTCTTTTGCGGTAACCACTAAAGGTGTTGTAAACATACAACATTTATAGTAAACTTTTGGATGTGATTTATTTATTTATTTTGGCACCGTAGAGCATCTCTCAAAGACCTTTTTTTTTGCTTAAATGACCTAAATGATGTTTTTATTAGGTACGTCGGCTATTTTACGTCGTCTGTTGAAGATACTCTTATGATGCTGGATCAGAAAGTAACAGTCTGCATGGAACGGTTCCTTTTTCTTTCGGGTGGACATGGAACATAAATGTAGGATTCCCAGGAAAAAAAACATAAATAAGATAGTGTTCCCGCAAAAAAAAGTAGGATAGTATTTTTTTAGGAGAAAAAGTAGGATAGTAGATTACCCTCGAATCGAAAAGAAAAAAGTACAGGAGCATGCCGTATTTATCTTTTTTTTTAGATCTTGCCGTATGTATCTTTCTAGCTCGCTTTGTATAGTTGGGCTGACTCCTCGCAAAAAAGATATTGGGCTGACAAGCTGAAGATCCAGCTTTCACGCAGCGGCCCACTTACCGTTTGGTGCGACTCCACGGTTCCTGGCGCATGTGGAACGCAGCACAGCACCCCTTGTTTAGTACCACCTCGCCTAGCGAGAGACGTTTCGACCGGTTTATAAGGTTCAGCGTTCCAACATTGCTGTCACAAGTGATAAAATTGGAACGATATAAAGAAGATTAGCATGGCCCCTGCGCAAGGATGACACGCATAAATCAAGAAATGGTCTGATTTTTTGAGATTTTGCACGCTGGTCCCTGGTTTCTTGCAGATAGGCCCCGGGCGCCTCCCACTTGGGCAGCGCCGTGCTTTTCCATTGTTGCTTTTCTTTACAAGTAGGTCTTTCGACTAGTTCTTTTTTCTTGTAATCAAGTCCCTGGAGTCCATTTTTTGATATATATTGTGGACTGCTCCCTGGTATCTTGCGGATGTGCCCTAGGCTTTTTTTTGTGCAGTTGTACCTTTAGAAACAGATTCTTTCACTACCTCTTCTCTTCCAATCAAGTCCTTGGCCATCTATGTTGGGCAGCTGTGCTTTTTCATTGTTGCTTTTCTTTACAAGTAGGTCCTTCGACTAGTTCTTTTTTCTTGACGTCCATTTTTTGATATATATATATATATATTGTGGGCTGCTCCCTGGTATCTTGCGGATATGCCCTAGGCTTTTCTTTTGTGCAATTGTACCTTTACAAACAGATTCTTTCACTACCTCTTCTCTTCCAATCAAGTCCTTGGCCATCTATGTTGGGGGACGCTTAACCTTGCTTTTTACTAAACCGTTTCAACATTTTTTATTGTGCAATGACTTATATCCATTTTTACATTGTACAATCTTCTCTTTTTAAATGTGCATTCTATATTTTGTATTTTATATTTTCAGTAAAACTTCTCTTTTACATTTCCACAAATCACATGGTGTGCAAATATCTGTGAATGCTATCCGATTGATTGTCATTGTATAATTTTTTTGGAACAAAAGGGGTAACAGCAAACCGAAACATAATGGTAGCACTCGAGCCTCACCAAAGTAGCAGGCCAGACTATATGCAAACTACAACTACTAAGAGCAATTGGTTCGGCAACACATCCGGCGCGCAACAAGGGATCTAAGTAAGGTCTATCCTATTACAGAATGACATCCTCACGCAGGAGGGACAGATCATCCAGTGTGCGCCTTGAGCATGAGTCCATCTAGTCCCTTATTTGCACCAGCCTTGGTCCCTCCTCCCATGCAATGCGCAGCAGCTCGCTTCTTCGTCGGTCCAGCAGGAGGAGACAACGCCGCAGTAGCACCGATTGATCCCAGACGCATAAGATTTTTCACTAATGCAACAGAACACACGCTCTCCCCAGGATCACCCGAATGCCTGTCCACGACACGCCCTGAAAACACATATCGTTACGCATAGTCCAAATGCTCCAAATGGTAGCAACACAAGCAATGTTAACAACAGTCTTCTTGTTATTAGCATCCCACAGATCAGACAGGGTTTTCATGCAATGCGGATATTTGAAGTTAAAGGATTCAGCAACATTTTTCCAGGTTTCTTTTGCAACTACACACTCGAAAAACAAATGGTTCACAGACTCGTTTTCACAGCAAAACAAGCAGGTTTTATCATCTACACGACGTCTCTTGGCTAGGTTATCTCTAGTAATAATCTTGTTATGGTAGGCTAGCCATATGAAGACCAAGTATCTATCTGGTACTAAAATTCTCCAAAAATTCTTCCAAATGGG
>NC_057808.1:113987664-113992681 GCF_018294505.1 Triticum aestivum
ATTATAAAAGGATTTAACAGAGTAAATCCTAGACGCTTCTAGTATCCAGACATGATGATCCTCTCCATCACTAGGCTTATTAGTAGATAGGAGTTGAAGCAATTCATGCCACCTGTTCATCAACACATCACTTAAAAGTAAGTTTGAGAACCACACCATCCCACATCTGAGCTACAATACTCTCTTATTGTTGGCAGATACTATATAGATCCCAAAATTGGGTTTTCAGACTCAAGTCACCAGCCCAAGTATCATGCCAAAAGCTAATACGTTGGCCATTTCCAAGTTTCCATTTAGAGAAAGGTCTACCTCCAGCCAGGGCCCTTGTGATTCCTTTCCAGAAGGGGGAGCAAGTATTAGAATTAGACCAGAGCAGGTTGGGCTTGTTAGTGTTGTACTTATGTTTAACTAGTGTTTTCCAATCTTTGTCACCACCCAAGAAGAATCGTTTAGACCAGGAGGCTAACAAGGCCATATTGAACTCTTGTAGGTTTACCACACCTAAGCCACCAAAGGCTTTTTTCTAGGATACAAATCCCCAATTTGCTAGATGATATTTATGATCATCACCCACATTCCCCCAAAAGAAGTGAGCCATTTGTGAAGTAATTGCCTTAATAGCCCATTTAGGGAATTTAATAACAGACATAAAGGTACATTGGAAGACTAGCAATGCAAGTTTGTAACAGCACCAACTTATCCTCATAGCTAAGCAGTCTACCTCTCCACCCACAATTCTTTTAATAATCTTGTCAATAATGCGTTGGAGGTCCTCTCTTCTCAATTTTAGATAGTGTAATGGGAACCCTAGGTATTTAAGAGGGAAAGTCCCAATTTTGCAACAGAAGATTTGTGAGAGTATTTTTGCACTAGCTTCATCAACATTAATGGGAACCAGCTCACATTTGTCATAATTAATTTTCAACCCAGAAAGGTTCTCAAAGCAAGCTAGTAACCATTTGAGGTTTTTAGCATGATCAATGTCAGGATCTAGAAAAAGAATAGTGGCATCTGCGCATTGTAAACTAATCAAGCTATTGGTAATAATGTGGGGAACAATCCTCGAGATAATTTCTCCCCTAACAGCCTTGGCTAAAATTATGGAGAAGACATTTGCAACTAAATGAAGAGTATGGGGGAGCTAGGATCTCCCTGTTTCAAACCTTTACCACCCACAAAATATGGGCCAATCACATCATTAATCTTAATAGAGAAAGAACTATTCTGGGTAATGGATAGAATCCATTTTATCCATTTAGGACCAAACCACCTGGATGTTAGCATCTCAATCAAAAAGTCCCAATTTACCCTATCGTACGCTTTCTCATAATCTAACTTGAGGACCACCCCAGATTTATCTGACCTATGAAGTTCATGGATGGCCTCATGAGCAGTAACAACACTTTCCAAAATAAATCTGCTCCTAACAAAAGCAGATTGACACAGAGATAGTAGTCTATCCCCTATGGGATACTCTATTACACAAAGCTTTACTGAAGATCTTGATCGAGCAATTGCTCAAGCAAATGGGTCTAATTTTTTTTCATATGTCTAGCATCTGGTTCTTTTGGGATAAGAGTAACAGTAGAGTAATTAAGTCTTTGTATATCTAATGTACCACATTCAAAATCCCTAACCAGGGCCATGAAATCATTTTTTATCACCTCCCAGAAGGTTTGATAAAAAAGAAAGAACAAGCCATCAGGGCCAGGGGCACCATTGGTATAGGAACCCATAATAGCTTCTTTAATTTCATCCTCTGTAAAGGGTTTTTCAAGAATGTCATTCTAAGCATCTGTAACAAGTTCTTCTGCAGACCAAAAATGATCACCCAGGTGGATATTAGGTTTTGGTTCAAAACCAAAGAGATCCTTATAAAAGTTAGTAGCAACCTCTAACATATCTTTTGTGGAGTGGACCGGGCCATCAGGGCCCTCTAGTACAGACAAGTGGTTTTTCCGTCTACGCTGGTTAGCCACTGCATGAAAATAGGCAGTGTTTCTAGCACCTTCTAGTATTTTCCGGTCTCTGGATCTCTGACACATAGCAGTCTCTTCTTTTTTTCCAAATTTCCTCCAACTCTTTTTTAATATCATTCATTCTGAGGATATCCTCAGTAGAGACTCCGTTTTGATTAGCAAAAACATCAAGGATATCAAATTCTTGCAGGAGGTTTTTCTTTTTTTCTCTTCATAGCAGCCTCCAAGTTAATGCTCCACCCTTTAGCTTTTTGTCTGAACAGTTTGGTTTTAAATTGCCATGTCTCAATGGCAGTTTTATGAGTAGCCCAAACTTGTTTGACTAAGTCAGAAAACCCAGGTTGTCCCAGCCACCATTTTTCAAATTTGAAAGGTTTGTTCATTTTACTCCCCCAGTTCCAGTGTCTCAAAGGAGGGGGGCATGGTCACTACCCACTCTAGGAAGGGCACAAAGAGTGGTTAATGGGAAGTGACCATCCCACTCAGTAGAGGAAAACACTCTGTCAATGGTAGCAAAAATAGGATTGTCTTGATTATTACCCCAGGTATAAACCCTATTGGCCAGCTTGATTTCCATGAGACCCCATTTATTAATCCAGTCATTAAACAGGAAGGCCCAAGAGTTATTAATATTACCAGATGATTTCTCCTTGGCTTCTCTGACCAAGTTAAAATCACTCCCCAGTAAGACATGATAGGACAACCCATCACATACTTCATGTAGTTCAGATATAAAATCTACCTTGTCCACAACATAAGCTATACCATATACTACTACTAGATGCCAACAAAACCCATCAGTCTTATTTTTCAAGGTAAGAATCAAGCAATATTTTTGTACATAACACCAATACACTCAAAGGAGCAGGAGTTGACCCCTACAAGGATCCCACCGGCAGAACCAGCAGCAGGCAAAGAATGCCAAATATAGTCAGTAGACCCAGCTAGTATCTTTAAGAAGGATTCAGAAATATTCTCTCTTTTAGTTTCTTGGAAACCAACAAAGTCCGGATTGTATTTATTAACTATATCAGACAGGCACTGTAATTTTCCTTTTTGCCCCATACCCCTAATGTTCCAAAAGAGACCTATCGTGGAATTTTAAATGGGTGTGAAAGGCTAAAAAGCCCATGTCTAGGAGCAGTTACCAGACTACCAACAGAGCCAGCAGTGCCCCCTGGGTTGTTGGAGTCAGGTCTGCCTTTTTCAGGAGTAGAAACTCCACTCCCCTCACACCAAATATCACTTAACTCATCATGCAATGATATTTCAGGGTTTTGAGAAGCAAACTCAAGGCATTTGCAGTTTCATCTTTCACCAGGTTACTTATAATATTTTTCCTTTCTAGATCAGAGTGACCAAACAGTAGAGGCATAAGGCTCTAAATTATCAACAGAAGCATTATTAAAGGACTTACTTTTGAAAGTAGCAGGGATTTCCAGGTTCTTCCTCATCTTGTATGCTTCAGTTGTTTCCATTATATTCTGGTTCCTCTGCACTCGGGTTGAAGGCCTTTGAGAGAGAATTGGGCCCCATTTACCAGAGATGTTCTTCTTGGAGGGAGGGGGGAGGGATATTGTTACCAGCAGTATCATTTCTCACCTTGTTCCTGAACTCCAGCATCTTCAGACAGTTCACGACTGGCTCAATTAAGGTCTCCATTTCACTATCAGTATCTCCAGCTTCAGTGGCAGTATCCGAACCAGAGCTATCAAAATCTCTCAGTAGGTCAGAGAAGTATGTTTTCTGGGCAGAAACTACAAGGCTGCCAATAGTGTCAGCAAAATCAGCTTCAGCTTGAGGATCAGGTGTGTTCATCTCAGGCCCATCTAGAAGTTTGATAACTTCAGCAAAGGGGAGGATGACAGCAGTCTGACAGCTTTCTTTCTCCACATTGTCCTCAGGTTTTTTGCAAGGAGTATAGCAAGCTTCCACCAATGCAGGAGGATGAAAGGTGGTGCACTCCTTACCTTTACTAGCAGGTGGGTTTTCAGAGGTGCTAGCTCTATTAGCTAGATCCAGTTCATCAAAACCATCCTCACCATCTTCCAAGCGATCCTTGTCAGTATCACCCACATCAAGATCATTTTCCAAGCCATCCACATCTATATCAGTAGGTCCATTATCATCATTAGGATCATCAGCACCCACTTGTTCAAAACCTTCAACAGTGAAAGATAGAATGTATAGCTTTTTCCTCATTTCCATAATCCGTTCAAAAGGAATTTTCTCAAGACTCCTACACGCAATCTTGATTCCGACTTTCTCATAAAAGCTCTTCATCAGCCCATTCCAGTCCACATCTACCAGGATCCCAAAGCATGAGGCAATCTGAGAGAATACCTTCCACATGCACCATTTTGACGACAGGCCTTCAACAACAACCCAAGCAAGTAATTGGCAGATCGAAGGGTCTATTGCACCAGTCCATTTCTCGGATAAAGGGTCTATTGCACCAGTCCATTTCTCAACAGAGACTGAAACACCAGTAATTGGCAGATCAAAGGCAGGGAATTCAGTTAGTTCTTCAACCTTCTTCCAAGGAGGGAATCTAACCAAGAACTTTTTCTCTGAGAATGTGCTGACTTGCCATGGCCACTGTCTAAGCTTGCAGAAGATCTCAGAAAGATTTTTAATCAGATCTACCTGCTTGATCTCTCCTTTAAACACATGGACCTCACCACAGTTCCTGAAAGTCCGCCAATTCGCTTCACGGCCCACAGGTGCATCAATATGATATAATCCTAAACCAAGAGCAGAACTGCCAAAAAAGGTTGCAACAGGGTGTGGCTGCGCCCAAGCTGAACAGTTGTTGACATTGTGCCCCTCTAGACCACAAATAAAGCAGATTTTCTTCTCTATGCAGTTACCAACATAATGTCTAGGCCCCCCACATGTGAAACATACCATGTCTTTGTATCTCTCGTCGAGGATCTGGGTGGGTGGCGCAGGTGGAGCAGGCGGAGTGGTCGGTGGAGGCATGGCTGCAGGCGGCAGGGGCTTGACGCGGCGCAGTAGGCTGGGGAGCAGTCCTCCCA
>NC_057808.1:113992904-114000210 GCF_018294505.1 Triticum aestivum
GCCACCGCACAGTATAATTCTTTGTGTGTGATTTATTTTTCTTATATATTTTGGAAAGTTTAAGGTGCTTGGACATGACTAACTTAATGGAGTGGTTAAGCTTCCTTTGGTCAGGTGTATACATGTGCATTCCTTATACTCTCATGCCATCAAAAGTTGTAGGTTGGAATCCCCAATAAAACCTTTCGCAAATGTGTTTGATACCAACCACCTACTGTACCTTTCATAATATACGTTGACTATCCGAGCTCAACCTTTATTTAGACTAATTCCTACATCACCACTCCAAATATCCATGTGAAATGTAGGTTCTGTTCTAGTGTAGCTAGGCACCACACATTTTATCCTATTCATCCATGAACAGTAGATTTGATTTTCTTCACGTGATTTGCATTGAGTTAGAGGATACACCCGGACTTTCAAAGTTGAGATTTTCTTCACACGATTTAGACGGAGTTAGGGCATGTACAATGGTTGATAAGACAATCTTATCTTAAGCCTTGCATGTAATTTAGAGATGACAAAAAAAATTGTCTATAATAGGGTTATCTCTTAGCCTTATCTTCAATAACTACTCCGTACTATTCTTAAAAATATGATGAGACATATTATGCTAAAAGATCATCTCTTAAATAAGAAAGCTTTTTCTGATGATTTCTCTCGTCCCCACCTCAGCATTTATTCTACATGGCACTCCTAATATAACACCATTGTACGTGCCCTTAGAGGATACACCCAGACTTGTAAAGTTGAGCGTGCCACTAGGACGAGAGCCACCGTTGACAGGATAAGACCAGCATGTTTCGGGACACATTGCAGGCAATAATGAAGATGAAACAACCGAAACAAATAGATCACGAAAAAGAAAAGTCTAGGGTTTTCCTGCCTCCCCTCGGCGCCGCTGTCAGTCCACCTCGCCTCCGGTGGCCTTAAGGTCATGGCGGCACGGTGGATCTCAACCTTTGCCGGCGGGAGGGCTCTGTTTTCAGTTGTTTCTTCGCGTTTTGTTAGGATTTGTATCTTGCTCGGGAAGACGAGACGGCGGCGGCTCCCTGAAGATGCAATAATTCTCCCCGTCTAGCGCCCCGTCTCGATGGTGTGTCTAGCATCATCGATGAGCATGTAGAGGTGTGTCTTCGATGGATCTATCCTTGATGGATTTGCTCGGATTTGGTCATAGTTCATCTATGTTCATGTGTTTGCAGGTTGGATCCTTAAGATCTACGCTACTCTTCATCGGCAGCGGTTACTGTTCTGTTGCGTATAGCACGATGACTTCCCGACTGTCTACTATACAAGTTTTGCCCGGCTCCGGGACAAAGGGGCAATGACGGTGGCGCGCCTTCGGCTCGCTTCAGTGCTTGTAATCGTCCCTAGGTGATCTCCGGATTTGGATTTAATTTTTATTATTTCTGGTGTTCATTGTACTGCCATGATTGAAGATGAATAGATTGGAAGTTTTCTCGAAAAAAAAAACCGAAATAAATGATACAAGAATTCTATTTGCTAAAGCGTATTTTTTTTTCTACTTTGAAACAACTCTCCGCTTAATTTGTCTTGGTAGTAGACATGTGAATTAGGAAGGAAAAGCTATTATTAAAGAACTTCAGTACTCCATTTAGTAAATCAAACATATTGCAACACAAAGAATCTGCAAGTCCGTACGTAGATCACTGAATCTTGTTTGAAACTTCATAACATCGTTTGACCATTTCAGATAATAAATAACATGCATGTCATGACCTGAACGATTTTATTTCACCAAGAACAAACACATAGTAAAGTCTACAGATTATTTAAGCAAGAAAACCTACAACTTTAAGGTATACAAAATGAACTCAGGAATTCTATCTAGAGGCAGTAACAAAGAGACCAAGTTACGAAACTAAATCGTTTAGATCTAGAGTATCTCATCACAATTCGAACTTCTATATTTGTATAGAGATGTAGATTAAACAAGAAAAACAACTATTTTCTGAGGAAAGGCCATCATAGGCGCTCAGCCTAGCCCTGGCTCCGCTCTTAGCAGTCTCACAAAATTGTACTCCCACCGTAAAGAAATATAAGAGCATTTAGATCGGAGTACTTAATAGCAATTCAATGGTCTCACAAAATTGTAAATAGCAATTTAATATTTTACTGTCGCCTTAGAAATTCAAAAGAAGCAAAGAATGAAATTCAAATATTTTAGTGTCAAGTACCCAAGAGTAAGTTTATTCTCAAGTAGTCAACCAATTTGTTCTACATTCAGGACACACAGTTAGATCCCCTCTAAGGCTCTAAAGTGGGAACACCCTATAGCAGCCACTTACATAACTTTTCACTAGTAGTATAAACAAAGAAGCCACGGGCATAAATCATACAATCCTAGATTGTGGAACTATATCAATATCCAATACCTCAACACTTTTTTGGCCATGAAAACCCAACAGCTAATTTACCCTGCAATAACTGAAAAACACAACAAAGGAAGAACGATACCAGATCTCCTAGTTCCCGTCCTCATGATCGTCATGCTGGTATGTAGCGCCACCGTTTGGTATAGCACCTGCTCCTTTCACACTGATGTCACTGAAAGGCCTCTTCCTTGAGGAAGACGATGGTTCAGAGGCATCCATTTCCATATCCTTCTGACCCTCCTCTACAGCCATGTTTGTCTGTTTCTCTTGAGGAGCACCGGATGTTGAAGCTGGAGGTGGCATCACATCAATTCCGCTGAGCCGGCAGAAGACTTTCTCAACTGTCTCGGTGATCTCTTTCCCTAGTCCACCATTGTCGAGTATCAGCTCCCAAACTGCCTTTGAGGCTTTCTCAAGAACCGGAGTTCTGCATTCGAACAAATGAGTTAGCACTGCTTTACAGGTTAGATATATTATTTCTTCTGCTTCAGGCGACGATATAAAACAAAACTATCCAAGTTCTAAAAAAAACTCAAAACGCTGGTAAAGTGCAGTAAAGTACCAAAGGCACGAATCGTCTGAGATGCAAAGTTACAACTGTGTCCAAACCAAATGCACAACGTGCAAGTTAAACTTCCAGCAGTGCCAGAATACCAAATATTAACCCGTATATTCCCAAGGTTAAGAAAACCAAGTGTGTGCTTAAGTGTGCCTACGTGCTAGGCGATGACAGAACTGGGAGCCTTGACCCTATGCGCTCAATTAAGTAGGCAGCACGCATAGGCAATATAGGCACTAGGCAATGATAAAACTAGGAATTTACACCGAGCACTTTCTGAACCTTATTTCACTACTATTACATCATATTATCGGGAGCTAGATGACCGCAGTACTTTCAGAACAAACAGTGGTTAGCAAAAATATGATAAGGAAATGTGTCGTCATGGAGTATTGTGTGCGCTCAAAAAGTCAAAGTCAAATTCACATATAGTTCTCTCTTTCTTTCTACTTAGCATCCAGAAGGAATACTGTACATAGAAAGCTGTGTATATGCTAAAAAACAAATTCAAACCAAACAATATGTTGTAAATTTATTATTGAGCATATCATGTTTGCTCTATGCTACATTGCGTCAGTAAATTATATACAAAACAATAGTACTTACTCCAATTCTTGTCTAAGAGCATCAAACAGCTCCCTCTTGGTCTTTTTCTCAGCTCCAGGAGTCTTCAGAACTTTGCTTTGTTCCACCATCATCATAGTATTTTTCTTCATGTCCTCCTATAGAAATCCGATATAAGAAGGTTTAGTCCCAATAAGCCAACTAAACCATTCCATTGATCAAGCCAATCTAGGTAAAAGCAATGCAAAGAAACTGTGATGAGAAACACATGTCTATAACATAGCTAAAATTCCATTGTTCAGAATTTATCCTGCCACGGTAAAATTCCCTAATGATCAGGGAAAAAAGACATTGCAACCATCTATATGCTTCCGAGTGAGAAATGATTATTTATTTTTTCAAATGAAAAGAAAGCGCGCTATGGCAAGATAGGCGCTAGGCAGTGGCCAGTGGCAAAATGCAGAATTAACACCTAAAGCTTCTGTTCCTTTTATTTTCACGCACACCAGCAGTACAAAATGCTCAGACGAAAAAATAATCCATAGCCATGGCCATGGTGACGACTCTATTGTTCTCTGCTCCAGCCGTCACTTTCCCATCAGCAACCAAACTACAGGGGACCTCGCCGCTGAGAGCAAAGTCACAAGCAGGAGGGAGAAGAGGATTGGAAAGAGGAAGGATGTGGGGGAGAAGCGAGCTGGATGCATACGTCGGCCTTGAGCTGGGCGATGATCTTCATGCGGAGCGCGTCGACGGTGCCGTCGTTCTTCAGCGACTCCAGCACCTCCTCCGGCCGCACCACCTTCGACGACGACCCCATCCTCCTCCGCCCCCCAAATCAGTAAATCACCCACCACGACCTCCTTCCCCTCAACGCTCGCGCTTCAGATTTGCAGCGGAACCGCTCCAGGAGAGCTCGCGAGGCCGCCCGGCGGTGCTGCTGAAGGGTCGCCGGAGACGCGACCTCGGAGGCTAGGGTTGGGTTTCTTCCGCGGGGGAGAGGGCCAGAGGGGAAGCGAAGAAGGCAAGTATCGGGTCTTTAATTGGAATCGGTCTCCTCTGCGGACCCAAATGACGAGACTGCCCCTCCTCCTCCCTCTGCTCTCGCCTCGCGCCGCCTCCCCGCCGCCAGCCCTCACACCGCCACCCGCGCGCCGCCTCGCCGTCGCCGCTGCGAGAGCAAGCGTCCAGGACGCAGTGATGTCGGCGGCCGCGACCGGGGAGTACCCGTGCCCGGTGTCCCCGCCCTACCCGGCCGTCTCCAAGGACGTGGAGCTACGGCGCGCCTTGACGGCCTCCGCCCGCTCCGGTGCCTACTCCTCCGCCGCCGTCGTGTTCGAGGACGAGTGGCTCGCCGTGGTGGACAAGCCCGCCGGCGTCTACTGCGAGGCCCTCCTCTCCGCCCTCCCTTGCTCCACCGCCTCCTCAGGTACTTCGAAAAGGCTCTAGACAGATCGCGCCATTAGTTCGCAAGGACACAGCAAAATACTCAGATGCTCGCGGCCTAGTAATTTCAAGAGCTGTTCATGCTGATGAAACGCAGGTTTGGTTGCTTTCTGCTTTGTGTACCACTGCAGCTTTGTACCCATGAGACTACCCATAACGGGGATTAACTTAGACTAGTAATGCATGTTACTAGTCTATGTTACTAGTACTCCCTCTGTTTCACTTTTATAAGGCTTTGTAGATGTTTCAGACATTGTGCAAAACAGCTCAATTTCACTTGTCTGAAACGACTTACAAAAGTGAACGGATGGAGTACCTCTATAGTGGGGAATAACATATGTGTGGTGTCACGCAACACTTCATTTATTAACTTGTAGACTCATCTTGTCTTGGTATGTAAGATGTTACTTGTAATGTGAGTAACTAGCTATAGCTATGTTACTCAAATCATCTCTCTCCTTATTAAATCTTTGCCACATAAGAAAATTTGCTGAGTTGGACCTTATGTTACTGCTGAAGTTACTCCCACTATGGGCAGTCTGAGATATTTAGTATTAATGCCAAATGATTGCTTCTTTAACGGTGTGTTTGGTTTTTGCCCCCTTGCATATGTGACCGAGTTGTGTCTGGCCGAGTGAATATAGGCCAAGAACCATGTTATGCACATCGTTGGTAGCGTGCATCCTCCCCAGCCTGGCTGCGAAGATACACACGCTCGGTGTTTGGTTGCAGGTTTGTTCTGGGCAGATGCAGAGTGTGTGGTGTTTGGTTAGATGCAACACATGTTGTCTGGTAACCTTCTTTCGTGGTGAGGTCACCAGCACACTCACAAGCGTGACATAGATAAATAGGCATACCATATACCCTTAAACCCGAGTCTTAAACACACAGTTAACCGCTAATAAACACTCGCAGCATAGTCTGAAACATCCGACGCAGAAGTCTTAGGTGCAGAGATAACTTCTATGCATCCATGGCAAAGGCCTCCTCGAGCTTCTTGCACTTGATAATCACCTTGACACCGTCGTCGTTGCAGACGATCACCTTTAGGGTGTTGGGAGTCGCCAGCTTGAAGGTGACGAGGTACCCAAACCTGATCTGGTGAACAAAGGGCGCCAATCCTTATCAAGGGTGAGCCTGCCGTTGATCATCCGGATTGTCACCCTCCAGGCGCAGCCGGTGCTCGTCTTCAGCTTGAATTCCTCTGGGACGGCGGTGAAGTGCTTGGTGAACCCTGGTGGCATCGGCAGACACTCCAGCTTGGGTGCAAGGATGACCTTGTAGAAGTGGGTTGGGCTAACATTCGCATGGAAATGGCCGTAGTTCTTCGACCGCTTGGGGGCGCTGTCGAGCTCCACCACCGCCTTGGCCTTCTTGTCGGCCACAACCACCTCCTTGCCCTTGGAGTTCCCCGAAGCAGCCTGGTCGATCTGCATTATGAACATGATGAATGGAGGTCAATGGAGGGGCAAAATGCAACACACACATGAGCAAGATCAATGGAGGTATGCAGAAATGTTTGACCACAATTACCATAGTTGCTGACCAAAGATCAACACTCATTCATCCCACCTACCTACTCCAAAGCCTGTATTTATCTACCACCACATTCCACTACCTCTTCCAACCATCTCTCTCTCTCGTTGTCTTCTAATGTCTCCTCTTCCACATCTCTCTCTCTCTCTCTCTCTCTCTCTCTCTCTCTCTCTCTCTCCGTGTGTGTGTGTGTGTGTATGTGTGTGCGCGCGCGCCACCACCACTTTACCACCATGAACCCCATCCCCAACGTCATTGGATGGAGTCATGGAGGGCATTCCTCGTTGGGTTCTCGCTCGGTGAACGCACCAAATTCATGAAGACCATGTAGGTGTGCTCTCAGTTAAAGAGCATTGATGACATGCATAAAGAGGTAGACACTGTGTTGTTCAAGGCGACGAAGGAGGAGTTGAAGACGCTAATACCTGGCCCAGCCAAAGGCGCTATGTCAGTGGACATACTGTGGTAGGTGATGGATGAGGCCAAATTCATGGTCAGAGAGCCAGATGGGCCAAGTACAAGCTTGTCAGGGCTCCTCATGACCAATCGGTCGTCGCGGTTGTATCGGCGACCATCTCGTTCTGGAGGACGACAAGGAGGAGAAAATGGTGGATGCTACGGTCGAGCCTGAGGACGCTGACAATGACGGAGCGGTGGAGGTCCTGGCCAGGGCGCCAGAGCCAGGCAACCGTACACTACTCATGGAGGTGGATGATTACAAGCCTCGAGGCTACTGGCACTCCAAGCGCCCCCAGGCTCGCCGCGGGTAGGATGTACTTCTTGTTGTGATGGTTTCAAAAGG
>NC_057808.1:114000654-114001646 GCF_018294505.1 Triticum aestivum
GTGCGCGATGCGTAAATTGAATGCGGGCATGGTATAGATCGATTACATCAAGGACAAAGGGCTTACCGCCATTTCCGAGCGTCTGCCAGTGAGGTCGTGAAGCTGGTGATCAACGCCGGTGCTCGTCATCCAGTTCTTCACTCCGCTGCTCGCTGTCCAGATCTTGCGCTCGCCGCCGCCTGTGTTAGAGTGGAGAGTGAGTGGTGAGAGAAGGATGAGGGTAGTTATGGTGGTGCATCAGGAAACAACGCGACGTCTTGAACGTGGCTTCTTGTGTGCAGCCTCCGACGCCCACGTGCCTCGAGTTGCGTTGCTCGGGCATGGCCATGAAAAAACGACCGATTCGAGCGTTCCTACTCAGCCAGGCCCGGAGGTGCTTTAAACAACGTGCGGGCCGAGATTAGGTGCAAGGCAGGCAACCAAACGGGCCAAAACTGCATCGTGCGGGCCTGGTTGGACCTAATGCAAGCTACCAAAAACGCCATAAGTGATTTAGTTCAGATATTGGAGCAAACATGATTAGAAATTCACAGTGTGAGAGCGGAAAGTCTGCTTTAATTATCGACCCTAAGAGCATATCTCCGGATATTAGGATCTGGTTCATCACATTTGTAGAGATACGGGATACCGATGAGTAAACTTATCTGTAAGTGGACTTTGTTGGTTAGTGTCTTTTCTCATGATATTCCCAGATGGACTTAGTTTGGAAGTAGGAATTGATGTCTCATTTTACTTTCAGAGACTGAAATGCACTATGGATGTGACGATAAACTATTGTGAAGTAAGAAAGTCAGCACAATCTAATATGTGTAGGATTAAATTTACCATTTTTCTACCAAATGTACATTGGATAGATGCAGTGGCGGAGCCAGAAACTCAATATAGAGGGGGCCAAACATGTTATATAATGTTAGACAGGGCCAAATCATCTAAATCTTACTAATTTTGTTTGACAAATGGAGGATTAAGAGCACATATAGTTGTATTTCTGA